>NC_083571.1:73232278-73532278 GCF_027579695.1 Neoarius graeffei | reverse complement strand
AACTGAATTGGAATGATCTGAGGAATGCGTTTAGTTTTAGTTAAACATTATATTTACTGTACTTATAAACAAGATTGTAATTTGTGAGTGAAAATAAATGTCTTCATTATATATAATGAAGACATTTATTTTCACTCACAAATTACAATCTTGTTTATAAGTACAGTACTATAGTACTATAGTATTCATTTTAAAAAGATCAGATTTTGTCTTTTTTAAATGTTGTACAGAGAATGGTGACACAAGGGTGTGGTCTCAGTGTGCAGTATGAACAACATTACAGGCATTTTGCAGACGCTCTGATCCAGAGTGACGTACAACAGACCCAAAGCAGCCTGGGAAGCAGTTGGGGGGGGGGGGGGGGTGTGTCAGGTGTTTTACTCAAGGGCACTTCAGTGATTCCTGCTGGTCCAGGGACTCAGACCTGTGACCTTTTGGTCCCAAAGCTGCTTCTCTAATCATTAGGCCATGGCTTCCAACAGAAAATCCTCTGAGAGCATTAACATTATGTAATTTAAAATCACATTCTAAATTTTATTTTTACCCTTTCTTTATCCTGCTATAAATAAATGAACAAACAAATGAAAAATGCAGGAAATGTCATTTGGTAAAAATGTTGTTTTTCAGGTTGTCACCCAAGCTGTGTTTGGCTCCCACGCCCTTTTGACATAATGCACTCACAGAAATGATTCATGGCAGAGTTAGTTTTTATGCATATACATCTCATCTCATTATCTCTAGCCGCTTTAACCTGTTCTACAGGGTCGCAGGCAAGCTGGAGCCTATCCCAGCTGACTACAGGCGAAAGGCGGGGTACACCCTGGACAAGTCGCCAGGTCATCACAGGGCTGACACATAGACACAGACAACCATTCACACTCACATTCACACCTACGGTCAATTTAGAGTCACCAGTTAACCTAACCTACATGTCTTTGGACTGTAGGGGAAACCAGAGCACCCGGAGGAAACCCACGCGGACACGGGGAGAACATGCAAACTCCACACAGAAAGGCCCTCGCCGGCCACGGGGCTCGAACCCAGACCTTCTTGCTGTGAGGCGACAGCGCTAACCACTACACCACCGTGCCGCCTTGTTTCAAATGTATGCATCAAAATTAATTATAATCTACATAATTTAATCAATTCTAAGATGTATGAAATGTAATTACTTATTATATATTAATATGGTTTAAATAATCAAAGGTATAAAACAAACATGATTCTGTTCTTTAAAATTTATGTGATTGATTTTCATAGACGTTATTAGGGGCGGCACGGTGGTGCAGTGGTTAGTGCTGTTGCTTTACAGCAAGAAGGTCTGGGTTCGAGCCCCGTGGCCGGCGAGGGCCTTTCTGTGCGGAGTTTGCATGTTCTCCCCGTGTCCGCGTGGGTTTCCTCCGGGTGCTCTGGTTTCCCCACAGTCCAAAGACATGCAGGTTAGGTTAACTGGTGACTCTAAATTGACCATAGGTATGAATGTGAGTGTGAATGGTTGTCTGTGTCTATGTGTCAGCCCTGTGATGACCTGGCGACTTGTCCAGGGTGTACCCCGCCTTTCGCCTGTAGTCAGCTGGGATAGGCTCCAGCTCGCCTGCGACCCTGTAGAACAGGATAAAGCGGCTACAGATGATGAGATGAGATGAGATAAGAAGTTATTAGAAGAAATGGGGAAACCGGAAACGTTGTCAGTCCAATAGGGGGCAATAGCGCAACTTTTTGGAAGCCGGCTGCCAAAGATACATAGAAGAAGAAGAAGACCTAAAGAAGAAGCTAAACTCCGGAAAATTCTGGTTGAAGTCAGTTTCGTGTTGGACGTTAATTTAACATTCAAAATTCAAAGATAAGCCTTGTCAAACCAACCTTGAAAACAAAGACAAATGTCCCTCATTCCACAAGACTTATTTTTCCCTGGATATATCACGTTTTTATTTTGAATGTTAAATTAATGTCCAATATGAAACTGACATTGCCCAGGCCGACAACGAGGCGTGAGGAGAAAGGAAAGTGGAAAGGAAAGAAGTTGGCATAATGAGAAGCATCCTGTCCTTTCTTACGCCGACAGCTATGGGCACTGAAAAGTTGAGAGAGAGAGAGAGAGAGAGAGAGAGAGAGAGAGAGATGTCAAAAGATTTGTTCTAAAGAAAAGTGTTTCGGGTCCTGCCAAAGCATTAATGTTAATAAATGTCTTGAATCCAGAAGCTGATCTGATTATTCTTAAGCAGCTTTAAGATTGTACTGAATGGAAAAGAATTGCATAAATATGATGCATTTTGATTAATTTGGTTTATTACCCAAGCATAAATAACATGTAATTTAAATACATATATGCTATTTATCTTGTATACATATAAGCCCGGATAAGTTGAGTTTACTTAAAAAATTTGAGGAAACCGTTTGCCTTAAAAAAATTAAGTAATGTATAATCAAAACTTGAGTGAATTAAACTTAAATGCTTGATGGGAATGAAAATGCTATTTTAAGTACAACACACTAAATACCAAGTTGATTTACCGTAAAATACCAAATAATAGCCGAGTTCCAATTAACCGCCGAGTTCCCTTTAACGGCCGGGTGTACGCGTGTGTTCTGACAAATAAAGGCCGGTTCCGAATACTCGCCGGGGTCTAAAAAAAAAAAAAAAGCGTCCGAACGTTCTATCTAGAATCTTGAGGCCCAGCACTTTTCTGGTTTTCTGGTGTTTAAACGATTTTGCATTGCATAGTTTTCTACCGAAACAATATGAATGAATGAATGAATGAATGAATGAATGAATGAAATTATTTCTATAATACTGTTTACAACATTTTGTTACGTGATAATAAACATGCCATTTCAATGTTATAATCTTGGTCTACCGTAATATTTCTTGAGGAATGCAACTCCGTAACTTTTGACAGATGTCTTAGCCACCCCTTTGGGTATTCACCCAACGAAAGCCAGCGTGTGTGGTGACATTGAGGACTGCGGGTTTCCAAGGTTGGACTGCTGCTTCTGTTAAACGACCTAAATTGCCGAATGCGTGCGTCAAAGCACACACTGAGTTTTATTAAAGACCTTATACCATTTCACTTGCCCTTACCCATTCGGATCTGGAAGACGCTTTACAAAAAAGGTGAGAGCGTTCTAACATGCATTTCAGTCTGCTCGCGGCCAATCTAATCCAAGGGGCCTTTTCAACAAGTAATCTGTCGTGCAAGTTGGGCAGAAGCACGCGTCAGGCAGGCAACATGTAGGCCTACAAGTCAGTAACCTATTCAACTAACTTTCATCCGAACTTTAAGTTTTCTACGGGGTCGAGCCACCGTACCAACTCACTCGGGGAATAGGCTCATATCCGCCAAATAGGGAGACGTCCTGGAGAGAAACGTGATGCAAGATGACAGTATGTAGCCACTGTAGGTCACTTATTTTTCAGCATAAGAAAAAACCCTTTGGTTTGACACTTCGCACCCTAATTATGTTGCTTCAACGTCGCGCCCTCCATGCAATTTCAGATTGACAGACATCGCGAAGCGCAAAGGGTGGAGGCTGCATGGGTGAGGGTGATAGCAAGTGACCATAACTTTGCAGAGTAATTAAATCACAGTGCTGCGCACAGACAATGGTGTGGTTTCTTGATTATTTTGTAAAGCATGCGCTTAACTAGTCATTAACAGGAAAAGGTGCATGTGTGATTTATCCTTTATCCACCCCGACTGTGCCATGCGAAGATGCATTCTGCGTCTTCAAAATTCCCCGAAGTCGGCACCGTGCTATCTGTAATCTAACTCTAAACAAACTGTAAGTTATACTGGTTAAAAGTAGGCCTATCTGAGAATGATTTTTTTCCCCGTTTAGATTTTGGGGAAGGTATTTGTGAAGAAGGAATTAATCGCCTGTTCCAAATAGCCGCCTAGTCTCTAATACGCGCCGGGTCTCTTACGTGATTGAGACAAATAATCGCCCGGGCTATTATTTGGTATTTTACGGTAACTTAAAATCTTTTGCTAAACCAATTGCTTTGTATAATCATTAAATGTAACATATTAAGTTCATTACACTAAATGCCAAGTTGGTTTAATGCAATATTAACTTTAATGAACAAAAAAAGAAAACAAATGTACATTCCTTTTCTCTTTTATTTTACTGTAGATAGCACATTTACAAAAAAAAAGGAGCAGAAAAAAACAATCAAATCCTGGATTCACAAGACTGACAGCATGGTGTTCATCTTTCTTAATGGCAGGACTGAGAAAATATGCATATACTATATAAGATTTTCACTGACAGAAATATTTACTTTCAGAGAGAGAGAGAGAGGGAGAGAGAGACAGGAGGGCAGAGAGAGAGAGGATGGAAAAGGTAAGCAATAGTGATGAACTGACACACCAAAAACCTACTTAACCAAATAACATGTCCAAATAAATCCAAACAGTGATACACCAACGGATCGTCGCCTTCCTTTCTCTCTCCTTCTCCCTTGTGCTGCGCAACGTGGAAGAGCGCGTTTTCTGTGCTGTCGGTCGGGTGTTCAATGCAGCTAACAGCTAGTGAGCACTTAGCTAATGGGGGAAGAACGTCAATTCTAACGTTAGCTACTTAATTGTACAATATATAATGATTAAACCTATGATATGGTTGTGCTGTATACTTACATTATCCGAAAAGTTTTCAAAAGTGTCCCATTCCAAATCCAGAGAGCTCTCCACAGTGACAAAAGCAACTTAGTCAACAGATGAAAATGACGTGAAATTGGTAAAATAACACGCGATTTCCACTGCTCTTAAAGTTAAAACAAACATTCCCACCGACAGTCAGGATCCAAAATACTAAGTTCAGAGAAGAAACGTTGGCTGAAGCTCACTCTGAAGTTTACCAAACCTCACGTAACTGCTGCTGATCTGTGAAAGTTAAAATGGCGGCTTCACAACTCTGCGCAGATTAAAAAAGAGGTGTGGTCATGACTAAAACTTAGAATTTTAAGGCCATTCAACTTAAACTTATTAACACTTTTGACTATGTGTACAAATTAGTAGAATATACTTAATATTTTTTAGTAATGCAATCAAACTTAAATTTTTAACGTACATTGTAATTAGACAATTTAAATATTAAGATATTTAATATTCACTGAAATATTACACTTAAAAATGTTATATTCACTTGCAGTGTACATGATGGAATATTTCCTATGATGTCAAGAAAATTGCTTTAATTAATTAATTAATTAATTAATTAATTAATGCTAGTATCTAATTATAATTAAACATCTGTAATTTAAAATTATTATTATTGTTGTTGTTGCTGCTGTAAGTTTATTTATTTTGAACTTTTTAAAAAGTTTCAAAATGCTTTAGAAGGATTAAAACACACACACACACACACACACACACACACACACACACACACACACACACACACACACACACACACACATATAAAATCCATCAACATATATACAGCCACAGAAACATTTTGCTTGCATAGCTGATATATATTCTGATATATAATTAAGTTTTAGGTTATGAACAACAGGAAGATTATACTGGCCGTTTTGTGTCTGATTGGTAAGTGTTCACTGAACTTCATCTCAGTTTCTGTAGTCACTTCTATTATCCTGTTGAAATATATTTGCTAGAAATAGCATTGTAGATTAATTTTTAGGTGATTTTTATAAAATTAAGTGTTGGCAGTTTACACATTATACTAAAGTTCCTAGAGAACTGTGACATTTGTGACACAATAACACTGGCAGTAAACCACAAAATTGTCAAATTTGTACAATCTGCTCTTGTTTCTAACATTTATCTTCATTAATCTATGAATTCTGTGATGAATAGTGAGCGATCACATGATTTACCCTGATATCTCGTGTTGAGTGCTTGGCTTTTTATCACGAACAACTTATCAGTGTCTTGTTTTCACTTAGATGCATATCTGTACTGAAGTATAGAAACAGACAGGCCCGCCGACTGGGGGGGGGGGGGGGGGGGGGGGGGAGACAAACGGGTATGTTGTCCCGGGCCCAGGAATGGGGGGGGCAGAGCTGGGCTCTCATGAAGTTGCGATTATTTTATTTCATTTCAAAATGTGTTGATGTGTTGATTTGGGGGAGAAATGTGCTATATTTGCATTCAATAAATTATTTCTAGATCTTTCGCCTTTATTGTCTTTGAAAAAGGCGTCAAGAACCCCCTACCACCCCTAATGCAAAAATGGTTTGGTCTGACTCTTTGATTAAGGGGAAAAAAACGACATCGTTCGATCATAGCGATTTGCCAACATGCGCAAGTCAGGAGCACAGAAAAGAAAAAAGAGAAAAAGAGAGGAAGAAACCAAGAGACTCAGGGGCTCACTGCATAAATATTTTAAAAAAGATTCGGATGATGCAGCAGGTACTAGCAAAGGCAGTGGGGCAGCTGAGCCAGGTAAGACCAGTGTTGGGCACGTTACTTTCAAAAAGTAATTAGTTATAGTTACTAGTTACTTTTCCCAAAAAGTAACTGAGTTAGTAACGGAGTTACTTTGTCATAAAAGTATAACTAATTACCAGGGAAAGTAATTATTCCGTTACATTTTGTTCCCCCTCAAAAAAAAATCAAATTCAATTAGTGTAATCATAATAAAAGTGAATGTTAAATGTGTTTCATGACTGAAATGGACACTTAACAGAACCAATTAGTAATGTTATCTATACTATATTAATATTTTGTGGGACAATGTGAGATAAGACATATATCAAATGTAATATATTTTTGTAGTTATTAAAATTATGTTACTAATTACTGGCCACTGACGAGGACAAACGCTTTGTTCCTCGACATAATGTGCATTGCACGTAAACTTGCCTTTTATTTCAAGTAATGAAAAGTAATGTCTGTATTTCCAATGTGAAAGCGCAGTGCTGGGCTGACCACTCGCCATCGCTGTGTCTTCCGATTGAAAGAGCGCGCAGTAGTGCAGTAGGCGTGGCCTACCTACGTCTGTTGTCCAAATCTACTCTGATTGGCTTACTGTGTCGTTGTCTCGCGTCTCCCCGCCCCACACTAAAGCAGAGTAAAGAAAGGCTGAACGAGCAGCGTGCCAGATGAGAACAGCTTTAATAAAGTAACGCATAGTATTTTATTGTAAGTAACGGGAACGGCGTTATAACGATGTAAAAAGTAATTAGTTAGATTACTCGTTACTAAAAAAAGTAACGCCGTTAGTAACGCCGTTTATTTCTAACGCCGTTATTCCCATCACTGGGTAAGACAGCCAACTTTTTCCAGCCCCGTACAGTAACCCCAACCAAGGCACGCGCGGCACGCAATTCATGTTACAAACGAGGGGAGAGCAAGTCACACTGAACACCATATCAAACGCACAGGGCATTGAATCATTTCATAACCACAACGGCTTAATAACATTGTGTTTCATATATCTGATTGAGGCTAAGAATATTCACATTAGCCCGCAATCATACCCCGCCGTTTCTCGAGCGGTGTGTTCTTCTTTACTTTTCACACTGGACAGTACGCACGCACGCACAACAAAAGTCCGGCGCATTGCATTTCGCACCTGAATAGTTGCAGACTAAGGAAATGTTAAAATGTTAAAACTGTAAAAATGTTGAAATGCTAAAATGAAATGGTTGTTGACCGGTTGAATGGTTTTTGAATACCTGTCATTTAAGGGTTGGAGTGAGTAGAGACTGGGATAAGAGAGGTGGGTGTGTGTGTGTGGGTTGGCCCGGGGGGTGGGGGTGAGGTTGTTAGGGGGGGCCCATTCAGAGCATTTTGTCCCGGGCCCAGCCAAAGCTGTCAGCGGCCCTGGAAACAGATGAAGTGTTCCTTTCAGAATGTTAGTGATACAGATTACTTCAGAAGGCTTCATTGTTTAAACAGCATGATGGTGGTAGTATTTGGATTTGAATATCATTACGTGCCAAGGGTTAGGTTGAAACTCTGTTTTAATGCCATCCATCGAGACCATGGGCGTAAAAATGTGTATGGACGGTATGGACGCGTCCATACCAATATTCAGCTGAGTTTAAAATGTCCATACCATTTTTGAATGGAGAAGCCGCGATGCGGGAAACGCTGAATAAAAACACCAAACGCGGTATCGCTTCCAGCTGATTTTCAGTTGTGAACAGACCTCTCAAAGACGGCTGGTGGGGACAGCAGGTAAAAAAGCTTTATGAAGCTTTGATTGGCCCACCTCCCGTTGCCTTGACGTTGCTATGGTTTTTGATTGGCCCACCTCCCGTTGCCTTGACGTTGCTATGGTTTTTTGTTGTCATTGGCTGTAAGTAGTAGCAAGCGGTAAAATCAGCATCCAGCTCGCTGCTACAGCAAAACAGCACACAGGCAGTGATGTCGGGCAATAAAAGAAAACGTAAGGAGGACATAATATGACATTTTTGTCATATGATCCTGTAACAGCAAGGAGTTTCTGTTTGCAATCTCTCTCTGTCTGTCTGTCTCTGTCTCTCTCTCTCACACACACACTAATAAATGCTTGTAGGTGATGCTAAATGTTTACTTATATTTACTGTAACAGCAAGGAGTTTCTGTTTGCAATCTCTCTCTCTCTCTCTCTCTCTCTCTCTCTCTCTCTCACACACACACACACACACACACACACACACACACACACACACACACACACACAAATAAATGCTTGTAGGTAATGCTAAATGTTTACTTAAATTTACTGTAACAGCAAGGAGTTTCTGTTTGCAATCTCTCTCTCTCTCTCTCTCTCTCTCTCTCTCTCTCTCACACACACACTATAGTTATACCCCGATATAGTTTATAATAAATGCTTGTAGGTAATGCTAAATGTTTACTTATATTTACTGTAACAGCAAGGAGTTTCTGTTTGCAATCTCTCTCTCTCTCTCTCACGCACTAATAAATGCTTGTAGGTAATGCTAAATGTTTACTTATATTTACTTTTTTCTTGCTCATTGTTTGCATGTATATGTGTATATGCGTATGTATGTAACCTCTGCAATAAAATGTGAAAATGTAAAAATGTGAAACAATTGTCACTTAACCCTTTCAACTTAATGAATAAACATTTTTGCAAAATGCACAACTACCAAAACTCTTCACACTTCTACCACCCATACCTACATTACTTCCAGATTCTGAAATTGCAGTAACTCAAAAGGAAGCACATGATGTTTCAAATGTGTGAAAATAGTAAAAGTTGTGTGAAAATGAAGCAGCAGCACATAATTTTGATTGATTGTGTTGTTGTATTTTGGGTAAGTCATCCACTACAGCGAAATTCACAGCAACTTCAATGTACACTTTCTCTGTGTGATAATGTATTGCCCGTATACATGCAGATGTTAGCCTAAGTCTAAGACTAAGTGTTCCTGGTGCTAAAAATCAAAATAACACAAAGGAATGGACAACCAATCATTTGTACAGTGTAGGCCACATTTCGTGCGACGACCATGGCGCACTGGGGCGCTTGGCCAAATTATGTCCCCACCAATATCAACACCGTTTTTACGCCCTTGATCGAGACCTTATTTGAGATGGTTCTTGTCATTTGCAGATCACATCTGATGATCTATACTCAGGAAATGTTGCAGTTGAACAAACAGAGAAGAGTAGTATAGGGGGAAAATATTCCAAATGTTCCATGGAAAATACACACTGCTTTCTTTTTATTATCATTGTTTACTTCCAGCATTTAAAAAGGGGGAGGGGCAGGGAATAACATCTATAATTTATATATAATTTAAAAGTTTATATTTAACTTTTGGCATTTGAATCTGAACTGTGTTTTATCTGAATAACAAACACAGTACACAGAAAAGTTCTAACCCTTTTATTCAAGCAAAAAACAAAACACTGAACTTAAAGATTTTTCATTTGTCCTTTTATGTAATTTGTACTTTGATATAGATGTGCTCAGTCCATCAACTTTCCGTTTCTCCTCCAAAATAATTTTCGTGGAAGATTAATGATAGAGTAAATAATCCACTTCATTCACATTCATTCCACCTGTGATTGAGTCTGTACTGCGCCTCCTGGCGACGTGTTACGGAAACGTCACCAACATGGACTAGAATATATTAACCAAATGGGGCTCAAAACTCAGTGGGTGTGTCACACTTTGTAATCATGTTATACACTGGCACTGATTGGCTGTATGCACCTCCAGTAGAGCGTATCCCTGCCTCCAGCACTGGGCAAGTTCCAGTTCACCCACAGCCTCACTTCACATCATTCTGCCAGTGGTGCTGTTACACTCGGTCAAAAAAAAATCACAAAGAATCCTCTTTAAAATCTTTGTTAATCGCAGATAAGGTGATGTGAATGCTTAAAATATGGAACCTTATATTTATTTTTCTTTTACCTTTGGAGTGTGTGTGTGTTTGTGTTTAATCCTGCAAGTCCATTGATATGAGCCGCCCCTGACTCTGCAGTTTACCTCAGAGATGATAGTCATAGATTCTGTTTTATCAGCATCAGTTTCTAATTTTGATTTCACCTTTGTTATGGTCCACTATTCTATTCTAATCATCTCCAATGGTCATGACTTCAGCCCTAAGTGCAGCTCAGGTGGGCTCTGCAGTGGACCCGACTTCACCCGCAAGCACAGCTGAGATCGACCCCACAATGGATGTGACTTCACCCGCAATCACAGATGAGATCAACCTTACAGTGGGCAAGACTTCGCCCCCGAACACAGCTGGCACAACTACAACAATTGCACCAGTAACTGAAGTTTTCACGTTGATCTTCCGCATCAAGGAAACCTTTGTTCCAGCACTGGCTAACCCAAATTCTAAACAATTTAAAGACAAAGCTGAAAAAGTCACTCGTGAGGTATGTTTTCCAGATAATGCCACCATTTACAATTTATTTAATTCTTCTAAACATGAGAGATTTTACCACATGAAAACTCCTATTGCCATATAAGACAACCCGAAGAACGCATCTGGTTCTAATCATGCATTTCTGTTCACAGTGTGTGTGCAGGACACGTGTGACTTTTTCCCTTTTGTTCAAATTTTCACGTTCAATTTCAGAGAAATCCAATTCAATTGACATAACATTAGCCACAATTTGAATATGATTTAGAGCATTTGTAAGTCTCATTGCATATTAGTTGTTATTGCTAACTTTATATATGGCTAAATAACAAGCCATTTTATCTGTGGGTTTTTGATCACCTAATTCAACTTCTTCTTCTTAGATTGAACCATTGTACAAGAAGCCTTTAAAAACTTCCATCTCATGCAAATCTTCCAGTTCAGGTCAGAAGGCCGAGATGGCTCTGAATGTTTATTTCTTTGTTGATTAATGGTTGAATTTTAACCTGTATCTCTTTGGTTGTGCAATTTCAGGAATAGTTCTATTGTGACACACAGCCTCATGTCTTTCCTTTCTGGTGCTAATGTGACTGACACCAAAGTGAAAGACGTCCTTGCCAAAGGAGTTAGCAGCTTGACCTTTCCTGTTGAGCCAAACTCCATCAATGTCACCCATGTAATTAGTCAGTATCAACATGCGAAGATATTCCTGTCATTTATTAATTTGCACTTATTAATTGTAAATAATCCAAACTCAAATTTCTTGTATATTTTTAGGTTTAAATATGTATTTGTGTACATTTAATTTCATGTATATGTTTATATTTTGCAGGTAATTCCATGCCACCAGTGATTGCCAGCTCACTTTCCATGATATTGATGCCTCTTCTACTTATACTTTCAGCGGCATTGCACTGTTAGCTCTAAGCCTGATCAGAAAACACAAACAATAACTTAACAACGCTATTTAACATTTCAACCATTTCTACTGTTGTAAATGCACACAGACAGTTCCTTTTTGGCCCTTTTCCACTACCCTTTTTCAGCTCACTTCAGCTCGCTTCAGCCCGACATGGCTCGCGTTTCGACTATCTAAGAACAGCACGACTCAGCTCGCTTCAGCCCTGCTCAGCCCCCAAAACTCGCACAGTTTTGGTGTAGGGCTGAAGCGAGCCAAACCGAGCTGAGTGGGGCTAGGGGCATGAGGAGACACTCCCTTGTGCACTGATTGGTGTGGAGGAGTGTCCTCACATGCCCACACACGCCCCGCGAGCACACTGGGATCTGTAAACACCGTTAACCCGGAAGAAGGAGAATTACGAATTATGAGAATTATGAAGCCTTATGCGCCTCGCCTCATCTATACGCTCTTGCCAGTATCTGTTGGCACTGTCGGTGACAACAAGCCACAGCACTAAGACCAGCAACACTAACGACTCCATGTCCTCCATGTTTATTGTTTACTATCCAGGTCGTGAGACTACCGCTTAAAAGATCACTGATGTCACTGTTTGCACCGCCTAACGACATCACCTGACGTCCACCCACTTTCACTAACTCCACCCAATGTGTCCAGCCACTTCCAGCCAGCACGGTTCAGCGCGGTTGTAGTCGAAATGCAACTCCAGCAGCCCCACTCAGCTCGACTCAGCCCAACTCAGCACGGCACGGCTCAGCCCAACTCAGCCGCATTGGTAGTGGAAAAGCGGCATTTGTCACCACAAACAGTAACATGTTTGCTTGTTTTTTACTGATTAATATTTAATTCATAAGCTAAATGGAATCGGGTGTTTTTATAAACAATATCTACTTTCATGAGAAAAACAAATATTTTAAATTACGAAACTGAGGATTTAATGATGGTGGTGACATACCTGAACATTTCTCCACTTCTAAACAGTCCTAATGATTGCTGTCTTTCATTTATTAAATTTAAATCAATAGGAATATTCTTGAAACAGATGTATAGTTAACAGGATAAACTAATATGTCAAAGTCTAGTCATTTATATGTACACTAATGTATATATTGTGTATGGGAGTGTGCAATAACTATAAATGTTTTATGAAATAATCTTTGCACATTTTATTTGTGTAATTCAATTTTATTATTTCTTAAAATACAATATACACAATACACTGTATGGTGTATATATTATAAGCTGGCTGTAAGATTGAGTGCCATAATGGTTGTGAGGAGGTTGGAGCTCAGGTGGCATCTTGGTTCCGTGGTGTGCTGATTAGCACTCTGGACTCTGAATCTAGTAATCAAAATTCAAATCTCAGGTAGAACCTCCCCAAAACTTTGTTCAAGGTTCTATACTAATGTAGCGAATATAACATTGTCTCAAATGTAGCTCATGTAGGGTTTATTATAACAAATTCCAACTGAGGTGAGTGAAACAGATCTGCATTTTTTTTATTCATGAAGTAAAACTCTTGTGTTCTTTGGCTAAAAGAGTGAAGTTAGGAGCATGTTATTTAAATATGTTAATAAAGATCTGGTGGTACCTGGATCAATCATGGTTAACCATAATTCAATCACTTATTAGTCCCTGCTTTTTGTGACGCAAACTTGTATTTTAATGGAACTTCACCTGAATCCTTCAGGCCTCCAGGTCGTCACGAGGTCTTTCCCTAATTGTCAGCTGCCCTTTTACAGCAGTAGCAGTCACTGGTTTGTTCCAGATATTGAAATTGATATGATATATATGATTTGATATAATATTGTGGCAGCGGGGGCGTGGTCAAGCGCCGGTCTGTGACAGGAGGGCAGAGTCGGGGAAGGTAAGTGGCAGAATCGCTACACCTGAAGGTAATTAACCTGTGTTTTGTGTGTGTTTTCCCCAGTAAACCGCGCCCTACTTAAGGAGGGCGAGGGAGAGCGGAGGGGAGCTTCCCCAGAGGAGACTACAGTGTGCGTGCGTGTTTCTGACTGTTGGGTTACATTGTCCGACTGAAAAGTACGGCAATAAAGCCTTCTGTTAACCTTGATCTCTGTCCTGCCGTCCTCTGTGCTCCACCCACACGTTATTCACGCTACATTTCAGAGGGGAAAAATCGATAGTGAAGGCGGCGGTTAATCCTCGCCTTACCCACTCTTTGATCCTCAGGACTGTAGCGTGAATAACGTGTGGGTGGAGCACAGAGGACGGCAGGACAGAGATCAAGGTTAACAGAAGGCTTTATTGCCGTACTTTTCAGTCGGACAATGTAACCCAACAGTCAGAAACACACACACACTGTAGTCTCCTCTGGGGAAGTTCCCCTCCGCTCTCCCTCGCCCTCCTTATGTAGGGCGCGATTTACTGGGGAAAACACACACAAAACACAGGTTAATTACCCTCAGGTGTAGCGATTCTGCCACTTACCTTCCCCGACTCCGCCCTCCTGTCACAGACCGGCGCTTGACCACGCCCCCGCTGCCACAAATATGGTTGTTTTTTATTTGTAACTAAAAGATATTTTACATGGTAGACTTTACAGTAAGCATCTTCATGGTACTGTAGACTAAGTATCAGCCTTTTGGTAATGTATTTTGGCATCGAAGACCCTCCTCATTCACTATGTGCAAGTGAAAGGATTTTAGTTAAATATTATTGATCTTTACAGTGCTAGTCTTTCGAAAATGACATCATAAAATCTTAGACTTTCCTGTGTGTGATATGCTCAAATAGGTTGTAAAGTTCACTGATAAATAAAAAAATTGTTCAAAAGAAATTTTTGCATCTGAATTCTGTTCCAAAAATCACTAAAAACTTGTCCGCCATTAGATTGCATCAATTTGTAGGTAAACAGTGCTGCATGTGTGACGTCATATGCGCCACTGCCTTCTTTTGTGTCCACACTGACTCTATAATATTCTTTGCAATGTCATGCATTCTTGATTCTAATTCTTTTGAAAAAGATGATGAAAGCTACAATGGGATGGTACACAAGTGTCAGATGAATAATTATATTATTTTATAATTTTAATAATTTTATTTAGGTGCTTATAGTAGGAAATATTGAGTGCTATTTTATGACCTAATCTATACGTAACTATAGCTATACCTATACGTATAACTATGATTATACCTATACCTGAATTTATTTCCAGTCTGGAGCAGTCACAGCACATCTATAATCCTGGCTATAGGATGTTGGCTGTTGTGGGAATATGTCACAGTTTTAGGGATTCTTTGACACTTCTACAAGCAACTTCTCCTTCATTGATGCAACACGGATGTACAAAGATGTTCGGGAAAAATAGCCCATGCTCAGACAACGTTACATGTAATCAATTACCTGATTGTTCAGATTTTTTATTGGATCAGGTTCAGGTTTGGAAAAAATCCTCCCCCCCCCCCCCCCCCCACACACACACACCTCTACCTAATGTAGCACAAAATAAAAAGGGATTATATGGTCCAAATTGGTACTTTTAGAACCAGAAAAGGTTGTAATTTTATGAGCAACTTAGTTTTGGAGGTTAATCCAAACAAATTCCTGGCTGCTGCGTGCTCGCTGCACACAATGCATATGGCACAATGCATCACCCACTTCTGCTGGCTCCAGCGCTGAAAGTGAAAGTGCCTAACCCAAGCTTGAAGCTGACTGTGCGGTGAGCTCTTTGGGATCGCACTTCTGACTTTTGGTTCCAGTTTGTAGGAACCGCTACAAACTGTCCCAGAAAAATGTCCCAGAAAAAAAAGAAAGAAACACAGTTCTAAAATAAAATATCAAAATAAAATAAAATATCAGAAATACAACTCAGATCTCACAGATCAATGTATAGAAGCAATAACTCAAATTTCCACAGTTTGGTGTATCACCAGTCCTTCATTGAGTCTTTTATCAGTCCAAATGAAATTCACTGTGTATTGCTGCAAAAACCTAATAGTTTTGTCCTACCGTGATCCAAATGTTAGAATCATTGTCTTTGTCCACAGTGTGCAGGTGAGTTTTGCAGAATAGGTGATCCTCCCAGTGTCTCTCTTATGGGTGTATCGCCATCTTCTTTCCACAGCTCCAGGTGTTTTCACGCAGCAGTGATCCCAACTAAAAAACTTGGCCAAATCCTCGTTCAAAACTCAAATAAAACAGCAACGTGGACAGCAGGTGAATATAATTTTTTCCCAAGAATGAAAGAAAAACAAGATGTAAAACCTCAAAATACACTTCTTTTACTCCTATTTACTTTTTCTTTTCCTCTCGTTTTCAACTTTTCCCTCTGCCGCCTCTAGCGTTCTGCTCTTGCTCTAATTATTCTCCCTCCCTCCAGCAATGGCGCTGTAGTTACCTGATTGGCTGTTACCGCTGCACTTGATTTAGTATTGATCTAAGCTTCTATTAGTTTATTATCATATTCACCGAGGTTACACAGTCATTCCCCCATTCCTTTTTTCAGAACTGTTCAAGCTGGGAGAGGTTGCTTGCCTCAGCTGAGGGTATGTTGTGATCAAAGGCCAAAACACCCAGTGATGTGGACGTACCCAACTGATGATGTGTCGTAATGGTAGTGACATCATCTTCAAGTCATCTGCCACTCAAATCATTTGCAGTGCTGGAACTTCAGAGAATGTAACTCACAGTCCTATTAATCGGTCTGAATATCTGAAACAACAGGAATTTTAGCCCATTCCTCCGTACAGAACAGCTTCACCTCTGAGATGTTGAAGGGTTTTCCCGCATCAGCTGCTCGCTTCAAGTCCTTCCACAGCATTTCGATTGGATTAAGGTCAGGACTTTGACTTGGCCATTCCAAAACATTAACTTTATTCTTCTTTAACCATTCTTTGGTAGAATGACTTGTGTGCTTATGGTCGTTGTCTTGCTGCATGATCCAGCTCCTCTTGAGATTCAGTTTTTTTTTCTTTTTTTCACACAATTAAAAACAATATATAAAGACATCTAAACAAAAGACATTTGGATTGTGCTGGGGAAGGTGGAGACCAATAAGGTCTATAAGAGTTCTTCCCCATGTTTCCTAGTATTACAACGGATTAATTATAATAACTAAAGGTGATGAGACAAAAGAGTAAAACAACAACTAATAACCATAACAACTAAATGATAACACATAAATAGATAATAACTAATATTAAGTAAATTAACGAAAGTAATAAGTAAAGAAATAACAAAAAAATACTAATTAGTGAAAATTTAGCAACTAAGTTAACAAGCAAATTATATAAATTCGATAAATAATAACTAAACAAATAATAACTAAAAAATACAACAACTTAAGAAATGCAACCAAGATATAAGGAGGAAATAAAAAACCAATGAATAGGAAATTAGGTAAATGATTGGTTGTGTAGTAGAGAATTTTTTAGCATGTTCTTAAAGATGGATAATGATTTGCAGAGCTGTAAGTTCCGATTTAAACTATTCCAAATTTGTGGGCACCTGAACATCATGGAGAACATTCGTTGCTGGGTTTTTACTCGGATCTGTTTCAAATTTTCTGCTGCCTTGTACTGTATTGACGGAAATCCGAGTTATAGTTAAAAAGACCCTTAAATTTATTTGGTATAGAAGAATAGTTAATTATTTACTGACAAAAAGACAAATTTGTAGCTTGTTTATATCGTATACAGTTATTACTTTTAGATTACTAAACAGCGATGCGGAGGGGAATGTGTCTGAGACATTTGAAACGATCCGGACGAAGCGTTTTTGAAGAAGGAGCAGAGGTGGAAAGAGTACTAAAATATTATACTCAAGTACAAGTGTTGGGGTTCACCCAGAAAGAGACCCCGATTCCTTCATGAGCCCCCTCGGATCCGAGGACGATAATGATCAGGTCGAGAGATACAGACAAAGAATCAGAGATTCACATGCCAGTTTATTCGCACAGTCACTTCGTCAAAGATGAAAGATTACAAACACCTTTTATAACAAATCATAATCTCTCCAAACGGCTATTGTGTCTGTCAAATGTGTGTGTTTGTATGTGACCTCAGAGAGGGGTGTGTGTGTGTGTGTGTGTGTGTGTGTGTGTGTGTGTGTGTGTGTGTCTATGGGAGAGTGTGAGTGAGTGACATCATTTTGATATCTGTGTCTATGTGCTAGGTCGGCAAATCACATCTTAATTCCATATGTATGTGTGTGTGAATGAAACCTTCAATCATAAGCAAAATAACATTTCAGCAATTCAGCAATTTCATTTACGTACGTCAAAGCGCGTGAGATGTTTTTACGACAATGTTTTAAACAAAGACTATGTTTGGTCTAACAAAGAAGTGTTCTTCTCCACTGGACGAAGGTCAGGCTACACAGGAACAGTTTAAAATCACTGCCATAGTATATGCAATAGTCCAAAATAATAAAGGATCTTAAAAAGCTCTAAAATATCATCTCATCTCATCTCATCTCATCTCATCTCATCTCATCTCATCTCATCTCATCTCATCTCATTATCTCTAGCCGCTTTATCCTTCTTCAGGGTCCCAGGCAAGCTGGAGCCTATCCCAGCTGACTACGGGAGAAAGGCGGGGTACACCCTGGACAAGTCGCCAGGTCATCACAGGGCTGACACATAGACACAGACAACCATTCACACTCACATTCACACCTACGGTCAATTTAGAGTCACCAGTTAACCTAACCTGCATGTCTTTGGACTGTGGGGGAAACCGGAGCACCCGGAGGAAACCCACGTGGACACGGGGAGAACATGCAAACTCCACACAGAAAGGCCCTTGCCGGCCCCGGGGCTCGGACCCAGGACCTTCTTGCTGTGAGGCGACAGCGCTAACCACTAAACCACCGTGCCGCCCGCTCTAAAATATACTATAAGTAATATATACTATAATATATACTATAAAAATATAATATATAAGAGTCTTAACTCTTTGTTCAGCAATAAGGCTACCATTACATCCAACATTAAAGTGTGTGTGTGGGTCGATCTGACACTAAAACAGACCTTGGTGGGTCCTTCAGACACTTCTCTGTTCAAAATACACATTTCATAAACAAAATGTTCCCAAACCATGTCCAGCCGAGACAGAAGGTCATTTTTAACTGAACCTTAAGTTAACTCTTAATTTTGTCACCATTTTAATAATAATACTTATAAGAATAATAAGAATAATACTTATATAAACCTAACAACAAGTACTGTTACTCTGATGAAATTTTACTTAAGTACAAGTAAAGTTACCAGACAAAAAATCTACTCAAGTAAAAGTAAAAAGTAGATCATTTAAAATGTACTTTGAGTAAAAGTAAAACGTTACTTTTAACAATGGGTGTTTTCTGCCTCCATTGTGTTGTGCAAAAATGAAAAAGAAGAGGAAACAAGGATATATGTATACAGCTCAACCCAGATGTTTTATTTAAAGGAAGTGTATCAAATTGAATGCTTAGGATAATGCTGCATTAAAACTGAGACAAACAAAAAAGGTCAATACACACAATCATGTCGTTTACATCGCCCTGACCACACACAAAGCATTGTACACGAAATATGAAACTGAAATGTTGCACCGAAATCTCATAGCTTGCCTGTGTGCACTGTGTGTTATTGAACAATTCAATTCAAACATTATTTGTTTTGCTTAGTATTCCTTTCTGGCCTGTTGGATGTAGAATGGTAGGAGGACTGATCACGTCAGGTTGGCGAGCTAACTTGCTTGCATGATTAGCCAACCGAATAACAAACTAGTTACCGTTATGTTACAGTACCAACAGGTTGCTACTTCAACATTAGCAATGCCATCCACTATTTTTGGAATATAACCAGCCTATTGTCGGTTTTACTATGAAAAGGAAACATTATGATCAGGGGTGCAGATACGTTTTTTGAACTGGGGGGGACAAAAAACTGGGGGGGACAAAGCTGCCAGCAAACCAACCCCAACCCTGATATGCCTGTCAAACTTGTTGTGGGTAACCATAGCAACCAAGCTCGAGCTCGCAACCTGTGCAGTCTGCGCAGCTCAACCAACTGAATATCAGTCTTTTTTTTGTTTTATTTGAGTTGTTGCAACTATGTATACACTGCTGTGCACCTCAATAAACCGAATAGTAATTAGTCTTTTGATTTTTCCGTGAGGTTTGCCTTATGCAAAGAAAGACAGCATAGACGTTTTTTCCTCCCTATAAGTGGGGGGGACCGAATGAGGTGAATTTAAATCTGGGTGGGACGAATCCCACCCATCCCACCCTCTATCTGCGCCCGTGATTATGATGCCAATGACAATACTTACCTCAACATGCTTGCGCAGATTAGACGTCGAATTTTTGTATGCCGCAATGGTTGTCTTCTTGGGCACACATAATCTGCATTGCATAATGAAACTGTCACCCCTTTTCTCTATGAAGCTGAAGTGATCATGTATGTAGGGCCAGGGGTGCACTTCATTACTGGAAGAAATTGCGTTTTCTGCAGGGTCATCCACCACAGGTTCCTCGGTCTCCTCCATGTCCGCAGGGGCACTTTATCAACACCCATGGCCCAGGGGCTAGGCACCTCATAGGCTACCTGTCAACCCTACCCTTACCGTTGGCCAGGAAAACACTCTTATTTTATTTGCAATACGTGTCAAGCATTTACAGTGTATTAAGCGCGTAATTAGCCTAGAAGCCTACGATAGGTTACGTTTGGCTCAGCGTAGCTGCGCAAGGCCCACGCTCACATCGCTCAACACATCCGACCACAGAGGGAGAGAAGAACACGCGCATTATCATTACAGAGCCAGTTCTGATTATTACCACGGAGAGGACAGTGATACTGCGTAACTTTCACGCAGGGGCATGGCCAGAGATAACCACACAAGCGTGCGTGCGCTAATGTAGACCTATGTGTTGTAAACATAAAACACACACACCTACAGACAAGTCCTTTTAAAAAATAAAATACATAAAAATAGCTCGGCGGCATGAAAACAAACATTCACTGCAAGACAAGGTGCCCTAGAATCGCCATCAGTTTTTAATATCTATATGGACTTTGTTGCCAGGATTGCACAGCATGAGATATCAAAACTGTACCCAGATACAGGCTTCAAGTTCAGATATTGCATTCCAAATGAGGTATCCACAAGAGAAATGTGTACGAAAGCACGAGCATCAGGAGAGGGTTGCATAACAGAGATTCTATACGCAGATGATCAGGCCATACTCGCTGGATCCATCGAGGAGCTTCAGAATATTCTTCAGTTGTATGATAAGACCTACACCCACTTTGGTTTACAAATATCATATGTCAAAACAGAAACAATGGCTTTTAACGTCAATGAGGATATCAAATGTAAACCAAGTATCATTTCCCTTGGCGGCACTAATATTAAAAACGTCTGCACCTTTAAATATCTTGGTTATAATGTCAGCAACTGTGATGAATCCTCACATTTCCTGCATGCTAGGATAAGTGCTGCATTCATGAAATGGAATGAACTGAAACACGTTCTAACCAACCACCGAATACTACTAAAAACCCGTATAAAGTTCCTAGTGGCATGCGTTCGATCTCGCCTCCTGTACAGCACACAGGCATGGCAACTATCATCCAGTGAAATTCACAAAATTGAGATAGTGTGGCACGGCTTCCTAAGGAAAATGATTAAAGGAGGATATAAACGAAAGAATGCCCCTGACCAAAAGAACACTACAAATGAAGATATAGACTGGAGCTACAAGATGTCCAATGCTGACCTCCGGAAACTGACAGGAACCCAGGATATAAAACTATCCTGCTACGTACAACAACTAAAATATATTGCTCACGTTTGCCGGATGGGCAATAACCAAGTGCAAAAGCAGCTCCTGTTTGACAAAAATGGTTACAAATGGACGAAATGGGAAAATCTGCTGGGCATAGACACCCAACAGATAAGACGTATGATGATGGACAAATCAAACTTTGAGCAACTGCTGCAACTGCTACAGCAGAAGCACCCCTAGAGAGTTTAACTTTTGACAGGGGAACATGATGATGATGATGAAGGTACTTGGCTCGGCGGCCACATGAAACGTAAACACCATGGACAGCGGCCAAACTCATAACTCTACAGACCAAAATACATGAAACCAAGTCCTACTAGGGTCTATTTTACCGATCTATGTTCAAGCATCATGCAAGTCTTCCTTCTCCTTGAATAAGACCGTGCATTCAACTGCCTTTTTGACATGACTGCATCGAAATACCACTCAACAATATTTCACGCACTCCATCAAGAAAAAAGTTAAACATGATGAACACGGGCATACTGTTTTGAGCATACGATTTTTTAAAAAGAAACTAGCTACATCAAAGTCCTTCAATAAACCCATCCTTTAGCGCAAATGAGCTTAACCTAGTTCAAAGCATGACGCTAGCAGTAGCTGCATAAGGCAAAATCATGTGGGCCTTTCGTCAACAACAAGCCACGGCAGGCAAACATTAATAATCAAGCGTCCTTACCTTAAAACGTTGTCTTGACCACAGAACTTCTCAAGTATTTCACTTAAATCCACACAGGTTAACAACACACCCAACACAGCTAGCGAGAAATGTGGATCTGCGCTGCTATTCCCCTCAGTATGCTTACTCTGTCTGCTGCCCAAACTGTGAACATTATAGCCTACAATCTTTTCATCAATTTCTTCAGTAGATGCCGTTTTAGACATTTGATTATCCCCATCGAAATATGCTATTATACTAACAGGATTATAACTCAAATCACACGACACGTATTCAAATCACAACTGATTTATTTTACTGTTGGACAGATCATAGCATATCTAGCCTAGCTGCACATAGCCTAGCTGCTGGTACGGCTGATAACTGATAAGTAGCTGATATTCTGAACAGATTGGTGATCCTTACCTTAAAAAAGTCTGTGACTTTAGGCAATGATTCTATCATTACCTGCATCTCTCTTTTTTTCCTTTTATGCACCCCGCTAACATGTGAACGCTTCATCTTTTAAAGCCTCTAAATTTGTGTCTCAGTAGTCTGCAGTCTTTGGTGTGCTTTCGTGCGTGACGTTACATTTTTTTACATTTTATTCTGGTACAGTTGTGGGTGTTCGTTTCGCGAACCACATCCACCAAGTCTCTTACAGCAGGCTACTGTGCGCTCATTTATTCCTAACCTTATTTCTATCCGTACGTTAATGTAGGCCCACGATTCTGACAGTTTATTATTTTATTAATATTACAAGGCCCCTGATTGGCTGTGGCCCAGGGGCTTGAGCCCCCCGAAGCCCCCCTCCCATGTCTGCCATCATCTGTGTGAGACTCGCGCGTGACAACTGTCCTTCCCGTGATTCATTTCCAGAACGCATTTCCCCTTCTCCGTTTTAGCCTTTTTTATTTTTTATTTATTTATTTTTTTACTCAGTAATGGTTGTGATGTAAAATGTACCGAAGTACACTACTTAAAAGAAAATATACTTAAGTAAAAGTACACTCTTTAAAAATTACTTGAAAAAGTATAAGTACACAAAAAAGCTACTCAAGTACAGTAACAAGTAATGTAATTCGTTACTTTCCACCTCTGAGAAGGAGTAGTGGCTTTAGTGAAGTAGAGTATGTACTAGCCCATACTATGTTACAAGATGCTAGATAGGGATATATCAAACTATAGTATAGTATAATAAATGTTTTCGAAGACAGTATATTTGCAATTTTTCTGATGATACCTATGTTTTTATAATTTTTTTGGCAAATAAGGTCGATATGTTTTTTCCAAGTAAGTTTTTCATCAATGGTGACACCTTAAAAACGTGTGTGCGTTACTTGATCAATGGGTTTGTTTTGAATAGCTATTTTTACATTTTCTTTATTGTATTTTTTATTCTTCCCTGTAAAAATAATAAAATTTGTTTTCTTAACATTTAAGGACAATTTATTTGCTTGGAACCATTTGTTTATCTAATTCACAATTCATTCTACTTACTAATATATCAAGATTTGAGTGTAATGTAAATAAGAGTGCATATATTTTATCAGATACATAAGCTAAATCATTGATATAGATGAGGAATAACAGGGGACCCAGAATAGAACCTTGCGGAACGCCACAGGAGATTGGTTTTGTTTTTGAAGAATAGATATTATTGGAAAAATATGATAAGTAATCTTTTAACCAGGTGAAAACATAGCCATGAAAACCCTAACAGTTAAGTTTCTCCATTAATATTTCATGGTCCATCGTATCGAAGGCCTTCGATAGATCCAAAAAAACTCCAATGGTGATTTCATTCTTTTCTATAGCCGAGGTGATTTTATCTACTAAATTCAAGAGGGTCATGGACGTTGAGTGATGTTTTCGGAATCCATATTGCTGTTTGTGAAGTATGCTATTCTCTTCCAGGTGCTGCAAAATTCTCCTAATTTCTCAAGAACCTTTGAAAAGACTGGCAAAATAGAGATTGGCCAGTAATTTGGCAATAAACAGGGGTCTCCAGCAGGGCTTTACATTAACTTTTTTGCTCTCTGGTCACTGTGGCTAGTGGTTTCCTGAGTCACTAGCCATTCAGCTTTTTCACTAGCCACAATTTTGTTGCCAGGAAATCGCAGTTTTTTCTTCACCATGATACGTTAAAGTTCGGAAGATTGAGATTTAATTATGAATGGCAGCATATAATGTATCTCTACAGTAGCACTCAAGTATTCAGTGCTGTTAAGGTAGCTCCCTATTTGAAAACATGCAACTAATTCAGACAAAAATATAAACAGAGTATTCTGTTTATTGAACTCAAATTCAAGCCCCTGACAATATGAAATATCATATATGAAAAATAACATTCAGTACAACTGAACTGATTCTAATATTAAAAGTCCAGTTCAAAACATTTATCATTGAAAAACATTTGATGTTTTGATGTGCAAGTATTATGTGTATTATCAAGTATTATTATGTATATTATGTATTATCTATTAATAGTCTGTGTGTGTGTGTGTGTGTGTGTGTGTGTGTGTGTGTGTGTGAACATGTGTAGAGAGAGACATTAAATGTCCTCATTACATTCATCATCAGATGAGTCTGAATGGTCCATGAAAAATGGTCTTCGTGACCTTAGGCTTCCAGCAGGCCATAAGTTGATAGCTGGGGTGGGATCAACTTCTTTCCAATCGCGTGAAGGTTTCTAAACAGCAGCTCCATCCTCTCCAGCTCAGCCGACTTCATGACAGCCAGGGACTGAAAGCAATGCTGTCCTGTAGTGACCAGCCGTCTTCGCCTGTTTTGATGTTATAGTACCGATGTGTGCATTTGACTTTTCATGCTTCTTTATAGTTTCGAGTTTAAAATTACTGGTGCCTGTCTTTGCCAGACTTTCTCCAGTCTTTGCAGTACATGGTATTTTCAGTTTTGCTATGAACTAGCCAATCTCACCCAAACTTCCATTTGTCATTGAACTGTCTTATATTCCTATTAACATCTTGTTCATCTCCATAGCCGCAGCCAGCTCTGAGGCCCCCGTGGTCCGGACCTCGGTCATTTTTAAGAGCTGAAAATACATTTGTACGCTAAATATTCAACTGGATAAAAAAATAAAGAATAACATTAAAACATCTCCATAAAAAGTGTCTTGTTAATGATGTTAAACGTTGATTCTGTCTCTGTTTGGTGCACATGGCTCTGAGACCAAGAACACAAAAGCGAATGAGCACACGCATGACTCGGGGGAGGAACGCAGTGCAGGAGACACGGGGTTTCCATGGTAACCATCAGTGCACTTTCATGAAGCTGTTAAATTTATATTTTCAAACTTCATAGTCAGCTGGGATAGGCTCCAGCTTGCCTGCGACCCTGTAGAACAGGATAAAATGGCTCGAGATAATGAGATGAGATGAAAAAATAAATATATTATTTCCCAGCTTAAGGTCGGTCCATATCGTGAAATACTGTGACCTCGGCCCAGAGGCCTCGGTCAGTATTTTCAAGACCTCGGTCATGGTATTTCATGATACGGACCCCCCCAGCTGGTAAATAATACACACACACGATGGTACTTTTCTGTCCCCGGTTATGAGAGATGCGTTACACTGATTTTGACAACATGATGACATCGTGGCTACAGCCTACAAAAAAAAAACCTTACGAATGAGTAGATACGCCTTTTCGACCAACAGGGAACAGGTTCTTGAACCAATTCCATTCAGGATTCTTTGAACAAGAACAGAATCCGTTCTTTGTGGATCGAAAAGGGGTAACGTCCCAGTTGGGTTATACTATAGGCACTAATGGAACGCTGCTCAGCCAATCAAATTAGTGAGTCTGTATATTACTAACTTTTGTATAATTAGTTAATTAGCTGATTATAGCTGAACCAGGGGGAAATGGTGCATTCCAGGACCACATTCAGGAACCTGTGGTGTAATGTGAACGTGGCCATGTTTTGCCTTTAGTGGCTATCCATATAGGATGCGCCATCAAAACCCTATATTCACTATCTTGAAAGAGGCTAAAGAGGAGGTCAAGAGGAGCTCATATGACTCTCTGAGCAGATCGGGTTTACTTTTCAGGTTTACTCCGTACTACATGTGCAGCAGCGCAGTTGTAACCTGCCTTGTTTGTGATTTTAAAAATAAATCATTCAATAAGCCAAAGCAATAGAGTGGAAAGTTTCAACTTACGTTTGCCTTGGATAACTTTGCCTAAAACATGGTGGTTCATGCTGATTTTTTCCCCCAGAATTATTATTTGTGTGTGTGTGTGTGTGTGTAGGTGTAACGGATCCCAGATTGTTAATGTATCTCAGTTCCATAGGCTGCATGGTTAGGGTAACTTTTGTCCTCATTGCTTGGGGCAGATCAAACCATTAAACAAGCTTAAATTATTCTTACTCTTGCCACATACATGATTTTTTTTTTCAAAACTTATGATATTCAGTTCAAACACCATTAAAAGTAATTTCAGGAACAGATCTCTTGTGTGATGCATAATTCACCCTCTCATTTCAATATGGCAAACATGTTTCGGCGTGCGCTTTGCGCATCACAGACCTCGAGAATTTTAAAATGCTGCTCAGGTATGCGCTGTAGGCTTGGTAGGACAAATCCAAGAGGTAGGATAACTTTACAGAACACCTCTGGCGCTGCCTATCTCTGCCCCTTTTCCAGGCCCGGCGCCAGGAACAGTTTACGCAATTAGAAATCGCAAGGGGGCAAATATTTTTCATATTTAGTGTGTAGAAGTGATGGCAGTCTGACAAACAATTAACTGCGCCAACCACAAAACCACGGCCCCGAAGGTTGCTTTAGTACGGGAAAATCATGTGACATATTACCAGGGCAGTTGCGCTTTATCAACACCCGTGCCCACCTGTTACCCCTCCCCTCCAATTTTCTCACAGACACGCGTTACAACCGGAAAGATGCCAAACATAAAACAACACACACAAACCTACAGGCAAGTCCTTTAAATTTAAAATACATACAAATAGCTCCGCAGCATGAAAACAAAACGTCAATGCAAGTCTAAGGTACTTGGCTCGGCGGCCAAAATCATAATTTAAAAAAAATCAACAGACCCCGCGGCTGCACCAGTAATAGCCTTCCTGACTCGCACCGAGTCAACGCTAACCATTTAATCCGCGATCCCAGTTTAGGCGTGTAGGGGACTAAACACTGTGAAGTGATGAATTTTCACTCCCGCTGGGGGGTGATGTCAACGACACATTCTTACGCTATTTGCGCACAAAGCGGACCATATATGAACACATACACCAACATAAACGGAGATAAACTTAGCCTACAAAGAAAGAAAATGGATTCACAATATTGTGATTGAATTCGTTTAATTCGGTGGGGGAAAGACTACTCCCGTAAACTTGACTGCATATTACAGGATATTGCAGAGACAGTGCACTTGTAAGTATACATGTAAAACCCCCGAAAGAGTAACAATGTGCAACATAAGAATCATAACAACCAATCAGATTTGTTCTACCATGCCAGTTGTAGTAGTGATTTATGTGAAATGTATTTTTGTGCAATGCGCAACCACTTAATATTTCGTATTTGAAAATGCAAATTATTAATACGTCTATAATACATTATATTTTCATAAGGAAACAATTAAGTGATCTGAGTCTCCGTTGAGGGGGCGGGGCTGTAGTCACGAGGGGGCGACGCCCCCTTTCACCCCCCCGGCACCGGGTCCGCCCTTTTCCCTGAGCAGCAGGGTTTGAAACTCCAGCTATATGCCACCAAATAGTGCGCTTGTCAGTCGTCAGCAACTTTGTTGCTTCGTTCATTAACCGCAGGTTACCGCATCACTGATTTTATCTGACGTTAATGAACGTTCTAAACAATTCTAACATGTTGTCAGAATGTTTATGCAGGTGCTCATGGGAGTTCTAGGTGCGTAATATCACATTGCAATGCGTTTATTATATCAGATGCCTTCAGAGAAAACTACAATTAAAATATATTGTCATACCACAGAATAAACCACCCGCCAAAGTGGCTAGTGGGACGAAAGTCATTACCCGCCAAAGCTGAATTTTAGCCGCATTTGGCGGGTGGGCGGGTGCGAATGTAAAGCTCTGGGCTCTGCTGGGACAGACAGTACATGATACTGCGACAAGGCAGCTCCTCTACTGTACTTTAGTGAGGCCCTGCCTTGAATATGCATGTAATTTATGGTCACCATACACAGTAAAGCACAAAGCTCGAATACAGAACATTCAGAGACATGCAACTAAGTTTATTCTAAATTAACCTCCTTCTGCTGTCTGCTACACAGAAAGACTTAAATCTCTGAAACATTTACCATTGGAACATAGGCGTGAGATTAGTGACTTGATACTGTTTTATAAGATTCGGTATGGCATTACTACTGCTAATTTTTCCAGCTTACTAATTTCTGCTACATCTTGCTATTCCACCCGGAACTTTGATGTTGCTAACTACCGTCCTTTCCAGTCATGAACAGTTATTTTCGGGAATCCTATTTCCCAAGAACTGGTAAACTCTAGAACAGCCTTTCTTCAAATATTAAGAACGCAACCAGTCTAACTGTATTTAAGAGTCGACTTCATATTTTATATTTTGAAAAGTTACCTACGTACCGGCCACCATAGTCAGTTATCTATTTTATTAATAATAGGACATTAGAAACTTTTTTCTTTTTTATCCATAATTTGTTTATATACTTTTATAGTTTATTAGCAGTCTATATTTTTATTTTTTTGTGTCTGTGCAAGGGAAAATTGTCAATTGGGTCTATCCGTCCTGTAATTTTCGCCTGTCAATCAGTTCTGTATGGATTTATGAAGAACTCTGTGAAACTAAACTAAACTAAAAACCTGCTCCAGCCCAAACTGATCAACTGAGTTATTTGCTTATTTTCTGTCCTGGCACGATAACTTCATCTGATGGTTTGAAGAGGGATAGAAAAGTGTTGCTGAGATTAAAAAGTTTTGGTGGGACTTCAACTAAAATTCATTATTTTACTGGTATTTTTTTTCCCACATCCAGTGCAACTGAATTGGAATGATCTGAGGAATGCGTTTAGTTTTACTAGTTAAACATTATATTTACTGTACATATAAACAAGATTGTAATTTGTGAGTGAAAATAAATGTCTTCATTATAGTATTCATTTTAAAAAGATCAGATTTTGTCTTTTTTAAATGTTGTACAGAGAATGGTGACACAAGGGTGTGGTCTCAGCGTACAGTATGAACGACATTACAGGCATTTTGCAGACGCTCTGATCCAGAGTGACGTACAACGGACCCAAAGCAGCCTGGGGAGCAGTTAGGGGGGGTCAGGTGTTTTACTCAAGGGCACTTCAGTGATTCCTGCTGGTCCAGGGACTCAGACCTGTGACCTTTTGGTCCCAAAGCTGCTTCTCTAATCATTAGGCCATGGCTTCCAACAGAAAATCCTCTGAAAGCATTAACATTATCTAATTTAGAATCACATTCTAAATTTTATTTTTACCCTTTCTTTATCCTGCTATAAATAAACGAAAATGGCAGGAAGCGTCCTTTGGTAATAATGTTGTTTTTCAGGTTGTCAGCCAAGCTGTGATTGGCTGCCAGGCCCTTTTGACATCATGGGTTTTGCATCATGAGAGTAAATACGTTGTTACTCCTGTTGATTAAATATCCCATTTACCTGCTCGATATTTTAGACTTTGCCAATAGACTGAGAACACTCCGTCTCTGCTACCTGTGGACTCAGGTGAGTTATTACTTTACTTTCTCCCGAGAATCACCAGACTGTAAGATGATATAAAATGTATCAGGCTCTTATAGACAATTTAATTATTAAGATATTTAATATTCACTGAAATATTATGGTTAAAAATGTTATATTCACTTACAGTGTGCATGATAGAATATTTAGTCTGATGTCAAGAAAATTGCTTTAAATATACAAATTAATTAATTAATTACAACTCTTTATAATATCTTGTTATAATTATACAGCTGTCATTTAAAATCATCATTATTATTATTATTATTATTATTATTATTATTGTTGTTGTTGTTGTTGCTGTAACTTTATTTATTCTGAACTTTTCAAAAAGTTACAAAGTGCTTTACAAGCATTAAAACATTTCAAAACTGAGATGAGTGAAATTAGGCACTTAAAATAATGAAAAATAAAATGGAAAAGCAAGAGCATTAATAAAAAACATGTATGAATGCATATTGAAAATAAATTAAATAGAAATAAAATAGGGGGAAAATGACAACAGTAATCATAAAACAGGGAAGATAAGATTTATACAGCCACAGAGACACTTTGCTTGCATAGCTGATATATAATCTGATATATAATTTACTTTTAGGTTGTAAACAACACCATGGACAGGAAGATTATACTGGCCGTTTTGTGTCTGATTGGTAAGTGTTCACTGAACTTCATCTCAGTTTCTGTAGTCACTTCTATTATCCTGCTGAAATATATTTGCTAGAAATAGCATTGTAGATTAATTTTTAGGTGATTTTTATAAAATTAAGTGATGGCAGTTTACATATAATACTAAAGTTCCTAAAGAACTGTGACATTTGTGACACAATAACATTGGCAGTAAACCACAAAATTGTCAAACTTGCTCTTGGTTCTAACGTTTATCTTCATTCGTCTATGAATTCTGTGATGAATAGTGAGCGATCTATTGATTTATCCTGATATCTCGTGTTGAGTGCTTGGCCTTTTATCACAAAGAACTTATCAGTGTCTTGTTTTCACTTAGATGCATATCTGTACTGAAGTAGTGTGCCTTTCAGAATGATCGTGAGACAGATTATTTCAGAAGGTTTCATTGTGTAAACAGCATGATGGTGGTAGCTCAGCAATGCCTAACTGGATATATCTGCTGATGGTCATATTTGTGACATATCCTGCTTTATTGAGTCGATTAATTTAATTTGAATATCATTACGTCCCAAGGGTTGGGTTGAAACGCTGTTTTGATGTCATCCATCAAGTCCTTATTTGAGATGGTTCTTGTCATTTGCAGATCACATCTGATGATCTATATTCAGGAAATGTTGCAGTTGGTCAAACAGAGAAGAGTAATATAGAGGAGAAATATTCCAAATGTTCCATGGAAAATACAAACTGCTTTCTTTTTATTAAAATTGTTTACTTCCAGCATTTAAAAAGGTGGAGGGGCAGGGAATAACATCTATAACTTATATATAATTTAAAAGTTTATATTTAACTTTGGGCGGAACGGTGGTGTAGTGGTTAGCGCTGTCGCCTCACAGCAAGAAGGTCCTGGGTTTGAGCCCCGGGGCCGGCGAGGGCCTTTCTGTGTGGAGTTTGCATGTTCTCCCCCTGTCCGCGTGGGTTTCCTCTGGGTGCTCCGGTTTCCCCCACAGTCCAAAGACATGCAGGTTAGGTTAACTGGTGACTCTAAATTGACCGTGAGTGTGAATGGTTGTCTGTGTGTCAGCCCTGTGATGACCTGGCGACTTGTCCAGGGTGTACCCTGCCTTTTGCCCATAGTCAGCTCGGATAGGCTCCAGCTTGCCTGCGACCCTGTAGAAGGATAAAGCGGCTAGAGATGATGAATGAGATATTTAACTTTTGGCATTTGAATCTGAACTGTGTTTCATCTGAATAACAAAAAGAGTACACAGAAAAATTCTAACCCTTTTATTCAAGCAAAAAAAACCCTTAGTTTTTTAATTTCTCCTTTCGTGTAATTTGAACTTTGATATAGATGTGCTCAGTCCGTTAACTTTCAGTGTCTCCTCCAAAATTATTTTTGTGGAAGATTAATGATAGAGTAAATAATCCACTTCATTCACATTCATTCCACCTGTGATTGAGTCTGTACTGCGCCTCCTGGCGACGTGTTACGGAAACGTCACCAACATGGACTAGAATATATTAACCCAGTGGGGCTCAAAACTCAGTGGGTGTGTCACACTGTGTAGTCATGTTATACACTGGCACTGATTGGCTGTATGAACCTCCAGTAGAGCGTATCCCTGCCTCCAGCAGTGGGCAAGTTCCAGTTCACCCACAGCCTCGCTTCACATCATTCTGGCAGTGGTACTGTTACACTCGGTCTAAAAAAATCACAAAGAATCCTCTTTAAAATGTTTGTTAATCACAGATAAGGTGATGTGAATGCTTAAAATATGGAACCTTTTTTTATTTGTCTTTTACCTTTGGAGTGTGTGTGTGTGTGTGTGTGTGTAATCCTGCTAGTCCTTTGATATGAGCCGCCCCTGACTCTGCAGTTTACCTCAAAGATTAAAATCATAGATTAAACAGATCTGTGATTCAGCTGAGCTTTATGAAGCACATTGCCTTGTTTCTGTTTAATCAGCATCAGTTTCTAATTTTGATTTCACCTTTGTTTTGTTCCACTATTCTATGCTAATCATCTCCAATGGTCATGACTTCAGCCCTAAGTGCAGCTCAGGTGGGCTCTGCAGTGGACCCGACTTCACCCGCAAGCACAGCTGAGATCGACCCCACAATGGATGTGACTTCACCCGCATTCACAGATGAGATCAACCTTACAGCGGGCAAGACTTCGCCCCCGACCACAGCTGGCACAACTGCAACAATTGCACCAGTAACTGAAGTTTTCACGTTGATCTTCCGCATCAAGGAAACCTTTGTTCCAGCACTGGCTAACCCAAATTCTAAACAATTTAAAGACAAAGCTGAAAAAGTCACTCGTGAGGTATGTTTTCCAGATAATGCCACCATTTACAATATATTTAATTCTTCTAAACATGAGAGATTTTGCCACATGAACACTTCTATTGCCATATAAGACAACCCGAAGAACGCATCTGGTTCTAATCATGCATTTCTGTTCACAGTGTGTGTGCAGGACACGTGTGACTTTTTCCCTTTTGTTCAAATTTTCACTTTCAATTTAAGTGAAATCCAATTCAATTGACATAACATTAGGCACAATTTGAATATGATTTAGAGCATTTGTAAGTCTCATCGCATATTAGTTGTTATTGCTAACTTTATCTATGGCTAAATAACAAACCATTTTATCTGTGGGTTTTTGATCACCGAATTCATCTTCTTCTTCTTAGATTGAACCATTGTACAAGAAAGCCTTTAAAAACTTCCATCTCATGCAAATCTTCCAGTTCAGGTAAGAAGGCGGATATGGCTCTGAATGTTTATTTCTTTGTTGATTAATGGTTGAATTTTAACCTGCATCTTTTTGTTTGTGGAATTTCAGGAATGGTTCTATTGTGACACACAGCCTCATGTCTTTCCTTTCTGGTGCTAACGTGACTGACACCAAAGTGAAAGACGTCCTTGCCAAAGGAGTTAACAGCTTGACCTTTCCTGTTGAGCCAAACTCCATCAATGTCACCCATGTTATTAGTCAGTATCAACATGCGAAGATATTGTTATTTATTAATTAGTGCTTATTAATTGTAAATAATCCAAACTCAAATTTCTTGTATATTTTTAGGTTTAAATATGTATTTGTGTACATTTAATTTCATGTATATGTTTATATTTTGCAGGTAATTCCATGCCACCAGTGATTGCCAGCTCACTTTCCATGATATGGATATCTCTTCTACCACTTCTACTTTCAGCAGCATTGCACTGTTAGCTCTTAGCCTGATCAGAAAACACACACAATAACTTAACAATGCTATTTAACATTTCAACCTATTCTACTGTTGTAAGTAGGTCCTTTTGTCACCACAAACAGTAACATGTATGTTTGCTTTTTACTGATTAATATTTAATTCATAAGCTCAATGGAATAGGGTGTTTTTATAAACAATATCTGCTTTCATGAGAAAAACAAATATTTTAAATTATGAAACTGAGGATTTAATGATGGTGGTGACATACCTGAACATTTCTCCACCTCTAAACAGTCCTATTGATTGCTGTCTTTCATTTATTCAATTTAAATCGATAGGAATATTCTTGAAACAGATGTATAGTTAACAGGATAAACTAATATGTCAATGTCTAGTCATTTATATGTACACTAATTTATATATTTTTTATGGGACTGTGAAATAACTATAAATGTTTTATGATTTAACCTTTGCACATTTTATTCGTGTAATTAAATTGTATTATTTCTTAAAATACAATATACACAATACACTGTATGGTGTATATATTATAAGCTGGCTGTAAGATTGAGTGCCATAATGGTTGTGAGGAGGTTGGAGCTCAGGTGGCATCTTGGTTCCGTGGTGTGCTGATTAGCACTCTGGACTCTGAATCCAGTAATCAAAGTTCAAATCTCAGGTAGAACCTCCCCAAACTTTGTTCAAGGTTCTATACTATTGCAGCAAATATAACATTGTCTCAAATGTAGCTCATGTAGTGTTCATTATAGCAAATTCCAACTAAGGTGAGTGAAACAGATTTGCATTTTTTTTTAAATTCATAAAGTAAACTCTTGTGCTCTTTGGCTAAAAGAGTGAAGTTAGGAACATATTAGTTTAATATATTAATAAAGGTCTGGAGGTACCTGGTTCAATCATGGTTAACCATAATTCAATCACTTATTAGTCCCTGCTTTTTGTGATGCAAGCTTTTATTTTAATGGAACTTCACCTGAATCCTTCAGGCCTCCAGGTCGTCACGAGGTCTTTCCCTAATTGTCAGCTGCCCTTTCACAGCAGTAGCAGTCACTGGTTTGTTCCAGATATTGAAATTGATATGATATGATATGAGATCATATGATACGATATGATTTGATCTGATATGATTGTTTTTTATTTGTAACTAAAAAATACTTTATATGGTAGACTTTACAGTAACCATCCTGATGTTACTGTAGACTAAGTGTCAGCCTTTTGGTAATTTCATTCGGCATTGAAGTCCCTCCTCATTCACTATGTACGGTACAAGTAAAAGTATTTTATTTAAATATTATTGATCTTTACAGTGCTAGTCTTTCGAAAATGTCACCATAAAATCTCAGATTTTCCTGTGTGTGATATGCTCAAATAGGTTGTAAAGTTCACTGATAAATAAAAAATTTGTTCAAAAGAAATTTTTGCATCTGAATTCTGTTCCAAAAATCACTAAAAGCTTGTCCGCCATTAGATTGCATCAATTTCTAGGTAAGCAGTGCTGCATGTGTGATGTCATATACGCCACTGCCTTCTTTTGTGTCCACACTGACTCTATAATATTCTTTGCAATGTCATGCATTCTTGATTCTAATTCTTTTGAAAAAGATGACAAAAGCTACAACGGGATGGTACACAAGTGTCAGATTAATAATTATATTATTTTATAATTTTAATAATTTTATTTAAGTGCTTATAGTAGGAAATATTGAGTGCTGTTTTATGACCTAATCCCACAACACTGTTAACTATAACTATAGCTATACCTATACGTATAACTATAACTATGATTATACCTATACCTGAATTTATTTCCTTTCTGGAGCAGTCACAGCACATCTATAATCCCGGCTATAGGATGTTGGCTGTTGTGGGAAAATGTCGCAGTTGTAGGGATTCTTTGACACTTCTACAATCAGCTTCTCCTCCACTGATGCAACACGGATGTACAAAGATGTTCGGGAAAAATAACACATGCTCAGACAACGTTACATGTAATCAATTACCTGATTGGTCAGATTTTTCATTGGATCAGGTTTAGGTTTGGAAAAAATCCCCCCCACCCCCACCCCTCTACCTAATGCAGCACGAAATGAAAAGGGTTTATATGGTCCTAATTGGTACTTTTCGAACCAGAAAATGTTGTAATGTCATGAGCAACTTAGTTTTGCAGGTTAATCCAAACAAATTCCTGGCTGCTGCGTGCTCGCTGCACACAATGCATATGGCACAATGCATCACCCACTTCTGCTGGCTCCAGCGCTGAAAGTGAAAGTGCCTAACCCAAGACTGTGCGGTGAGCTCTTTGGGATCACACTTCTGACTTTTGTTTCCAGTTTGTAGGAACCGCTACAAACTGTCCCAGAAAAAAATGTCCCAGAAAAAAAAGAAAGAAACACAGTTCAATAAAATATCAAAAATACAACTCAAATCTCAGATCTCACAGATCAATGTATAGAAGCAATAACTCAAATTTCCACAGTTTGGTGTATCACCAGTCCTTTCGTTAAGTCTTTTATCAGTCCAAATGAAATTCACTGTGTATTGCTGCAAAAACCTGATAGTTTTGTCCTACCGTGATCCAAATGTTAGAATCAGTGTCTTTGTCAGGGGCGCAGATAGGATTTTTGAACCTGGGGGGACTGAGCTGTCAGCAAATGATTCCATTTTGTATATATATATATATATATATATATATATATATATATATATATATATATATATATATATATATACTACCGTTCCAAAGTTTGGGGTCACTTTGAAATGTCCTTATTTTTGAAAGAAAAGCACTGTTCTTTTCAATGAAGATCACTTTAAACTAATCAGAAATCCACTCTATACATTGCTAATGTGGTAAATGACTATTCTAGCTGCAAATGTCTGGTTTTTGGTGCAATATCTACATAGGTGTATAGAGGCCCATTTCCAGCAACTCTCACTCCAGTGTTCTAATGGTACAATGTGTTTGCTCATTGCCTCAGAAGGCTAATGGATGATTAGAAAACCCTTGTACAATCTTGTTAGCACAGCTGAAAACAGTTTAGCTCTTTAGAGAAGCTATAAAACTGACCTTCCTTTGAGCAGATTGAGTTTCTGGAGCATCACATTTGTGGGGTCGATTAAATGCTCAAAATGGCCAGAAAAATGTCTTGACTATATTTTCTATTCATTTTACAACTTATGGTGGGAAATAAAAGTGTGACTTTTCATGGAAAACACAAAATTGTCTGGGTGACCCCAAACTTTTGAATGGTAGTGTGTATACATGTTATTTCACCTCCCTCACTGCCATCACCAGGAACTACCTGCAGGCCAGGACAATGATAACATTTTAACATAGCCTATGGAAATCCAAAGTTTCACGCACAGAAATTGCAAAACTGCAAAGCTAGTTTTAAAACCGCTAAGTTCCAACTGTTAACCATAGTGAGAGGCTGGGCTACGCGTGTGTGTGTAAAGTGTAAACCAGTGCATCCTGACTTTCTAACTATGCCTGTGTGTTGCGTGAGTGGCAGTCAGTCAACAACTCTTCGCAAAGTTTCCTTATGAAACAATATGCTCGCTGAAATTATGGCAGGGAACGCCAGATTAAACATTAAAACTGCCTTCTGAGCACTGTATCTACAGGCTACCACCGAAAGAAGGAGGCTACCAGAAAGGCATCTCTACTCCGTACGATTTTACTTTCACTACGACATTACTTTGAACAGACTATCAAAACATTGCAAGGTGATATGATAAAGTAAGGCACAGTTTACTTACAGTCGTTTTTTTTTTTTTTGAAAAAACGATGCAATCGTTTTCTGCCTTTCGGCACCCTTCATCATGCCGTGTTGGGGTCCTGAACTAGGAGGAGCTGTCCCCGATATGCCTGTCAAACTTGTTGTGGGTAACCATAGCAACCAAGCTTGAGCTCGCAACCTGTGCAGTCTGCGCAGTTGCAACTATGTATACACTGCTGTGCACCTCAATAAACCGAATGGTAATTAGTCTTTTGATTTTTCCGTGAGGTTTGCCTTATGCAAAGAAAGACAGCATAGACATTTTTTCCTCCCTATAAGTGGGGGGGACCAAACGAGGTGAATTTAAATCTGGGTGGGACGAATCCCCCCTGTCCCCCCCTCTATCTGCGCCCATGGTCTTTGTCCACAGTGTGCAGGTGAGTTTTGCAGAATACGTGATCCTCCCAGTTTCTCTCCTATAGCTCGCCATCTTCTTTCCACAGCTCCAGGTGTTTTTACACACCAGTGATCCCAACTAAAAAACCTGGCCAAATCCCCGTTCAAAACTCAAATAAAACAGGATCCAGCAACATGGACAGCAGGTGAATACAATTTTTTCCCAAGAATGAAAGAAAAACAAGATGTAAAACCTCAAAATACACTTCTTTTACTCCTATTTACTTTCTCTTTTCCTCGCGTTTTCGACTTTTCCATCTGCCGTCTCTAGCATTCTGCTCTTGCTCTAATTATTCTCCCTCCCTCCAGCAATGGTGCTGTAGTTACCTGATTAGCTGTTACCGCTGCGCTTGATTAAGTATTGATCTAAGCTTCTATTAGTTTATTATCATATTCACCTCGGTTACACAGTCATTCTCCCATTCCTTTTTGCAGAACTGTTCAAGCTGGGAGAGGTTGCTTGCCTCGGCTGAGGGTATGTTGTGATCAAAGGCCAAAACACCCAGTGATGTGGACGTACCCAACTGATGATGTGTCGTAATGGTAGTAACATCATCTAGAAGTCATCTGCCACTCAAATCAGGGGGGGGCTTTGGTGGGCTCAAGCCCCTGGGCCACAGCCAATCAGGGGCTTTGTAATATTAATAAAATAATAAACTGTCAGAATCGTGGGCCTACATTAACGTACGGATAGAAATAAGGTTAGAAATAAATGAGCGCACAGTAGCCTGCTGTAAGAGACATGGTGGATGTGGTTCGCGAAACGAACACCCACAACTGTACCAGAATAAAATGTAACAAAATGTAACGTCACGCACGAAAGCGCGCCAAAGACTGCAGACTACTGAGACACAAATTTAGAGGCTTTAAAAGATGAAGCATTCACATGTTAGCGGGGCGCATAAAAGGAAAAAAGAGAGATGCAGGTAATGATAGAATCATTGCCTAAAGTCACAGACTTTTTTAAGGTAAGGATCACCAATCTGTTCAGAATATCAGCTACTTATCAGTTATCAGCCGTACCAGCAGCTAGGCTATGTGCAGCTAGGCTAGATATGCTATGATCTGTCCAACAGTAAAATAAATCAGTTGTGATTTGAATACGTGTCGTGTGATTTGAGTTATAATCCTGTTAGTATAATAGCATATTTCGATGGGGATAATAAAATGTCTAAAACGGCATCTACTGAAGAAATTGATGAAAAGATTGTAGGCTATAATGTTCACAGTTCGGGCAGCAGACAGAGTAAGCATACTGAGGGGAATAGCAATACAAAGCTAGCGCAGATCCACATTTCTCGCTAGCTGTGTTGGGTGTGTTGTTAACCCGTGTGGATTTAAGTGAAATACTTGAGAAGTTCTGTGGTCAAGACAGCGTTTTAAGGTAAGGACGCTTGATTATTAATGTTTGCCCACCGTGGCTTGTTGTTGACGAAAGGCCCACATGATTTTGCCTTATGCAGCTACTGCTAGCGTCATGCTTTGAACTAGGTTAAGCTCATTTGCACTAAAGGATGGGTTTATTGAAGGACTTTGATGTAACTAGTTTCTTTTTAAAAAATTGTATGCTCAAAACAGTATGCCCGTGTTCATCATGTTTAACTTTTTTCTTGATGGAGTGCGTGAAATATTGTTGAGTGGTATTTCGATGCAGTCATGTCAAAAAGGCAGTTGAATGCACGGTCTTATTCAAGGAGAAGGAAGACTTGCATGATGCTTGAACATAGATTGGTAAAATAGACCCTAGTAGGACTTGGTTTCATGTATTTCGGTCTGTAGAGTTATGAGTTTGGCCGCTGTCCATGGTGTTTACGTTTCATGTGGCCGCCGAGCCAAGTACCTTCATCATCATCATCATGTTCCCCTGTCAAAAGTTAAACTCTCTAGGGGTGCTTCTGCTGTAGCAGTTGCAGCAGTTGCTCAAAGTTTGATTTGTCCATCATCATACGTCTTATCTGTTGGGTGTCTATGCCCAGCAGATTTTCCCATTTCGTCCATTTGTAACCATTTTTGTCAAACAGGAGCTGCTTTTGCACTTGGTTATTGCCCATCCGGCAAACGTGAGCAATATATTTTAGTTGTTGTACGTAGCAGGATAGTTTTATATCCTGGGTTCCTGTCAGTTTCCGGAGGTCAGCATTGGACATCTTGTAGCTCCAGTCTATATCTTCATTTGTAGTGTTCTTTTGGTCAGGGGCATTCTTTCGTTTATATCCTCCTTTAATCATTTTCCTTAGGAAGCCATGCCACACTATCTCAATTTTGTGAATTTCACTGGATGATAGTTGCCATGCCTGTGTGCTGTACAGGAGGTGAGATCGAACGCATGCCACTAGGAACTTTATACGGGTTTTTAGTAGTATTCGGTGGTTGGTTAGAACGTGTTTCAGTTCATTCCATTTCATGAATGCAGCACTTATCCTAGCATGCAGGAAGTGTGAGGATTCATCACAGTTGCTGACATTATAACCAAGATATTTAAAGGTGCAGACGTTTTTAATATTAGTGCTGCCAAGGGAAATGATACTTGGTTTACATTTGATATCCTCATTGACGTTAAAAGCCATTGTTTCTGTTTTGACATATGATATTTGTAAACCAAAGTGGGTGTAGGTCTTATCATACAACTGAAGAATATTCTGAAGCTCCTCGATGGATCCAGCGAGTATGGCCTGATCATCTGCGTATAGAATCTCTGTTATGCAACCCTCTCCTGATGCTCGTGCTTTCGTACGCATTTCTCTTGTGGATACCTCATTTGGAATGCAATATCTGAACTTGAAGCCTGTATCTGGGTACAGTTTTGATATCTCATGCTGTGCAATCCTGACAACAAAGTCCATATAGATATTAAAAACTGATGGTGATTCTAGGGCACCTTGTCTTGCAGTGAATGTTTGTTTTCATGCCGCCGAGCTATTTTTATGTATTTTATTTTTTAAAAGGACTTGTCTGTAGGTGTGTGTGTTTTATGTTTACAACACATAGGTCTACATTAGCGCACGCACGCTTGTGTGGTTATCTCTGGCCATGCCCCTGCGTGAAAGTTACGCAGTATCACTGTCCTCTCCGTGGTAATAATCAGAACCGGCTCTGTAATGATAATGCGCGCGTTCTTCTCTCCCTCTGTGGTCGGATGTGTTGAGCGATGTGAGCGTGGGCCTTGCGCAGCTACGCTGAGCCAAACGTAACCTATCGTAGGCTTCTAGGCTAATTACGCGCTTAATACACTGTAAATGCTTGACACGTATTGCAAATAAAATAAGAGTGTTTTCCTGGCCAACGGTAAGGGTAGGGTTGACAGGTAGCCTATGAGGTGCCTAGCCCCTGGGCCATGGGTGTTGATAAAGCGCCCCTGCAGACATGGAGGAGACCGAGGAACCTGTGGTGGACGACCCTGCAGAAAACGCAATTTCTTCCAGTAATGAAGTGCACCCCTGGCCCTACATACATGATCACTTAAGCTTCGTAGAGAAAAGGGGTGACAGTTTCATTATGCAATGCAGATTATGTGTGCCCAAGAAGACAACCATTGCGGCATACAAAAATTAGACGTCTAATCTGCGCAAGCATGTTGAGGTAAGTATTGTCATTGGCATCATAATCACGGGCGCAGATAGAGGGTGGGACGGGTGGGATTCGTCCCACCCAGATTTAAATTCACCTCGGTCGGTCCCCCCCACTTATAGGGAGGAAAAAACGTCTATGCTGTCTTTCTTTGCATAAGGCAAACCTCACGGAAAAATCAAAAGACTAATTACCATTCGGTTTATTGACGTGCACAGCAGTGTATACATAGTTGCAACAACTCACATAAAACAAAACAAAGACTGATATTCAGTTGGTTGAGCTGCGCAGACTGCACAGGTTGTGAGCTCGAGCTTGGTTGCTATGGTTACCCACAACAAGTTTGACAGGCATATCGGGGTTGGGGTTGGTTTGCTGGCAGCTTTGTCCCCCCCAGTTTTTTGTCCCCCCCAGTTTTTTGTCCCCCCCAGTTCAAAAAATGTATCTGCGCCCCTGATCATAATGTTTCCTTTCCATAGTAAAACTGACAATAGGCTGGTTATATTCCAAAAATAGTGGATGGCATTGCTAATGTTGAAGTAGCAACCTGTTGCTACTGTAACATAACGGTAACTAGTCTGTTATTCGGTTGGCTAATCATGCAAGCAAGTTAGCTCGCCAACCTGACGTGATCAGTCCTCCTACCATTCTACATCCAACAGGCCAGAAAGGAATACTAAGCAAAACAAATAATGTTTGAATTGAATTGTTCAATAACACACAGTGCACACAGGCAAGCTATGAGATTTCGGTGCAACATTTCAGTTTCATATTTCGTGTACAATGCTTTGTGTGTGGTCAGGGCGATGTAAACGACATGACTGTGTGTATTGACCTTTTTTGTTTGTCTCAGTTTTAATGCAGCATTATCCTAAGCATTCAATTTGATACACTTCCTTTAAATAAAACATCTGGGTTGAGATGTATACATATATCCTTGTTTCCTCTTCTTTTTCATTTTTGCACAACACAATGGAGGCAGAAAACACCCATTGTTAAAAGTAACGTTTTACTTTTACTCAAAGTACATTTTAAATGATCTACTTTTTACTTTTACTTGAGTAGATTTTTTGTCTGGTAACTTTACTTGTACTTAAGTAAAATTTCATCAGAGTAACAGTACTTGTTGTTAGGTTTATATAAGTATTATTCTTATTATTCTTATAAGTATTATTATTAAAATGGTGACAAAATTAAGAGTTAACTTAAGGTTCAGTTAAAAATGACCTTCTGTCTCGGCTGGACATGGTTTGGGAACATTTTGTTTATGAAATGTGCATTTTGAAGTGTCTGAAGGACCCACCAAGGTCTGTTTTAGTGTCAGATCGACCCACACACACACTTTAATGTTGGATGTAATGGTAGCCTTATTGCTGAACAAAGAGTTAAGACTCTTATATATTATATTTTTATAGTATATATTATAGTATATATTACTTATAGTATATTTTAGAGCGGGCGGCACGGTGGTTTAGTGGTTAGCGCTGTCGCCTCACAGCAAGAAGGTCCTGGGTCCGAGCCCCGGGGCCGGCAAGGGCCTTTCTGTGTGGAGTTTGCATGTTCTCCCCGTGTCCACGTGGGTTTCCTCCGGGTGCTCCGGTTTCCCCCACAGTCCAAAGACATGCAGGTTAGGTTAACTGGTGACTCTAAATTGACCGTAGGTGTGAATGTGAGTGTGAATGGTTGTCTGTGTCTATGTGTCAGCCCTGTGATGACCTGGCGACTTGTCCAGGGTGTACCCCGCCTTTCTCCCGTAGTCAGCTGGGATAGGCTCCAGCTCGCCTGGGACCCTGAAGAAGGATAAAGCGGCTAGAGATAATGAGATGAGATGAGATGAGATGAGATGAGATGAGATGAGATGAGATGAGATGATATTTTAGAGCTTTTTAAGATCCTTTATTATTTTGGACTATTGCATATACTATGGCAGTGATTTTAAACTGTTCCTGTGTAGCCTGACCTTCGTCCAGTGGAGAAGAACACTTCTTTGTTAGACCAAACATAGTCTTTGTTTAAAACATTGTCGTAAAAACATCTCACGCGCTTTGACGTACGTAAATGAAATTGCTGAATTGCTGAAATGTTATTTTGCTTATGATTGAAGGTTTCATTCACACACACATACATATGGAATTAAGATGTGATTTGCCGACCTAGCACATAGACACAGATATCAAAATGATGTCACTCACTCACACCCTCCCATAGACACATACACACATACACACACAGACACACACACACACCCCTCTCTGAGGTCACATACAAACACACACACACATTTGACAGACACAATAGCCGTTTGGAGAGATTATGATTTGTTATAAAAGGTGTTTGTAATCTTTCATCTTTGACGAAGTGACTGTGCGAATAAACTGGCATGTGAATCTCTGATTCTTTGTCTGTATCTCTCGACCTGATCATTATCGTCCTCGGATCCGAGGGGGCTCATGAAGGAATCGGGGCCTCTTTCTGGGTGAACCCCAACACTTGTACTTGAGTATAATATTTTAGTACTCTTTCCACCTCTGCTCCTTCTTCAAAAACGCTTCGTCCGGATCGTTTCAAATGTCTCAGACACATTCACCTCCGCATCGCTGTTTAGTAATCTAAAAGTAATAACTGTATAAGATATAAACAAGCTACAAATTTGTCTTTTTGTCAATAAATAATTAACTATTCTTCTATACCAAATAAATTTAAGGGTCTTTTTAACTATAACTCGGATTTCCGTCAATACAGTACAAGGCAGCGGAAAATTTGAAACAGATCCGAGTAAAAACCCAGCAACGAATGTTCTCCATGATGTTCAGGTGCCCACAAATTTGGAATAGTTTAAATCGGAACTTACAGCTCTGCAAATGATTATCCATCTTTAAGAACATGCTAAAAAAATTCTCTACTACACAACCAATCATTTACCTAATTTCCTATTCATTGGTTTTTTATTTCCTCCTTATATCTTGGTTGCATTTCTTAAGTTGTTGTATTTTTTAGTTATTATTTGTTTAGTTATTATTTATCGAATTTATATAATTTGCTTGTTAACTTAGTTGCTAAATTTTCACTAATTAGTCTTTTTTTGTTATTTCTTTACTTATTACTTTCGTTAATTTACTTAATATTAGTTATTATCTATTTATGTGTTATCATTTAGTTGTTATGGTTATTAGTTGTTGTTTTACTCTTTTGTTTCATCACCTTTAGTTATTATAATTAATCCGTTGTAATACTAGGAAACATGGGGAAGAACTCTTATTGACCTTATTGGTCTCCACCTTCCCCAGCACAATCCAAATGTCTTTTGTTTAGATGTCTTTATATATTGTTTTTAATTGTGTGAAAAAAAGAAAAAAAACTGAATCTCAAGAGGAGCTGGATCATGCAGCAAGACAACGACCATAAGCACACAAGTCATTCTACCAAAGAATGGTTAAAGAAGAATAAAGTTAATGTTTTGGAATGGCCAAGTCAAAGTCCTGACCTTAATCCAATCGAAATGCTGTGGAAGGACTTGAAGCGAGCAGCTGATGCGGGAAAACCCTTCAACATCTCAGAGGTGAAGCTGTTCTGTACGGAGGAATGGGCTAAAATTCCTGTTGTTTCAGATATTCAGACCGATTAGGACTGTGAGTTACATTCTCTGAAATTCCAGCACTGCAAATGATTTGAGTGGCAGATGACTTCAAGATGATGTCACTACCATTACGACACATCATCAGTTGGGTGCGTCCACATCACTGGGTGTTTTGGCCTTTGATCACAACATACCCTCAGCTGAGGCAAGCAGCCTCTCCCAGCTTGAACAGTTCTGCAAAAAGGAATGGGGGAATGACTGTGTAACCTCGGTGAATATGATAATAAACTAATAGAAGCTTAGATCAATACTAAATCAAGTGCAGCGGTAACAGCCAATCAGGTAACTACAGCGCCATTGCTGGAGGGAGGGAGAATAATTAGAACAAGAGCAGAACGCTAGAGGCGGCAGATAGAAAAGTTGAAAACGAGAGGAAAAGAAAAAGTAAATAGGAGTAAAAGAAGTGTATTTTGAGGTTTTACATCTTGTTTTTCTTTCATTCTTGGGAAAAAATTGTATTCACCTGCTGTCCACGTTGCTGGATCCTGTTTTATTTGAGTTTTGAACGAGGATTTGGCCAGGTTTTTTAGTTGGGATCACTACTGTGTGAAAACACCTGGAGCTGTGGAAAGAAGATGGCGATACACCCATAAGAGAGACACTGGGAGGATCACCTATTCTGCAAAACTCACCTGCACACTGTGGACAAAGACACTGATTCTAACATTTGGATCACGGTAGGACAAAACTATCAGGTTTTTGCAGCAATACACAGTGAATTTCATTTGGACTGATAAAAGACTTAATGAAAGGACTGGTGATACACCAAACTGTGGAAATTTGAGTTATTGCTTCTATACATTGATCTGTGAGATCTGAGTTGTATTTCTGATATTTTATTTTATTTTGATATTTTATTTTAGAACTGTTTCTTTCTTTTTTTTCTGGGACATTTTTTCTGGGACAGTTTGTAGCGGTTCCTACAAACAGGAAACAAAAGTCAGACGTGCGATCCCAAAGAGCTCACCACACAGTCAGTGTCAAGCTTGGGTTAGGCACTTTCACTTTCAGCGCTGGAGCCAGCAGAAGTGGGTGATGCATTGTGCCATATGCATTGTGTGCAGCGAGCACGCAGCAGCCAGGAATTTGTTTGGATTAACCTCCAAAACTAAGTTGCTCATAAAATTACAACCTTTTCTGGTTCTAAAAGTACCAATTTGGACCATATAATCCCTTTTTATTTTGTGCTACATTAGGTAGAGGTGTGTGTGTGTGTGTGTGTGGGGGGGGGGGGGGGGGGGGGGGTAGGATTTTTTCCAAACCTGAACCTGATCCAATAAAAAATCTGACCAATCAGGTAATTGATTACATGTTACATGTAACATTGTCTGAGCACACGCTATTTTTCCCGAACATCTTTGTACATCCGTGTTGCATCAATGGAGGAGAAGTTGCTTGTAGAAGTGTCAAAGAATCCCTAAAACTGTGACATATTCCCACAACAGCCAACATCCTATAGCCAGGATTATAGATGTGCTGTGACTGCTCCAGACAGGAAAGGAATTCAGGTATAGGTATAATCATAGTTATAGTTATACGTATAGGTATAGCTATAGTTACGTATAGATTAGGTCATAAAACAGCACTCAATATTTCCTACTATAAGCACCTAAATAAAATTATTAAAATTATAAAATAATATAATTATTCATCTGACACTTGTGTACCATCCCATTGTAGCTTTCATCATCTTTTTCAAAAGAATTAGAATCAAGAATACATGACATTGCAAAGAATATTATAGAGTCAGTGTGGACACAAAAGAAGGCAGTGGCGCATATGACGTCACACATGCAGCACTGCTTACCTACAAATTGATGCAATCTAATGGCGGACAAGCTTTTAGTGATTTTTGGAACAGAATTCAGATGCAAAAATTTCTTTTGAACAATTTTTTTATTTATCAGTGAACTTTACAACCTATTTGAGCATATCACACACAGGAAAGTCTGAGATTTTATGATGTCATTTTCGAAAGACTAGCACTGTAAAGATCAATAATATTTAACTAAAATCCTTTCACTTGCACATAGTGAATGAGGAGGGTCTTCGATGCCAAAATACATTACCAAAAGGCTGATACTTAGTCTACAGTACCATGAAGATGGTTACTGTAAAGTCTACCATATAAAATATCTTTTAGTTACAAATAAAAAACAATCATATTTGTGGCAGCGGGGGCGTGGTCAAGCGCCGGTCTGTGACAGGAGGGCGGAGTCGGGGAAGGTAAGTGGCAGAATCGCTACACCTGAGGGTAATTAACCTGTGTTTTGTGTGTGTTTTCCCCAGTAAACCGCGCCCTACTTAATGAGGGCGAGGGAGAGCGGAGGGGAACTTCCCCAGAGGAGACTACAGTGTGTGTGCGTGTCTCTGACTGTTGGGTTACGTTGTCCGACTGAAAAGTACGGCAATAAAGCCTTCTGTTAACCTTGATCTCTGTCCTGCCGTCCTCTGTGCTCCACCCACACGTTATTCACGCTACAGTCTCATCTCATCTCATTATCTCTAGCCGCTTTATCCTTCTACAGGGTCGCAGGCAAGCTGGAGCCTATCCCAGCTGACTACGGGTGAAAGGCGGGGTACACCCTGGACAAGTCGCCAGGTCATCACAGGGCTGACAGACACAGACAACCATTCACACTCACACCTACGGTCAATTTAGAGTCACCAGTTAACCTAACCTGCATGTCTTTGGACTGTGGGGGAAACCGGAGCACCCGGAGGAAACCCACGCGGACACGGGGAGAACATGCAAACTCCCCACAAAGGCCCTCGCCGGCCCCGGGGCTCGAACCCAGGACCTTCTTGCTGTGAGGCGACAGCGCTAACCACTACACCACCGTGCCGCCCCACGCTACAGTCCTGAGGATCAATGAGTGGGTAAGGCGAGGATTAACCGCCGCCTTCACTATTGATTTTTCTCCTCTGAAATATAGCGTGAATAACGTGTGGGTGGAGCACAGAGGACGGCAGGACAGAGATCAAGGTTAACAGAAGGCTTTATTGCCGTACTTTTCAGTCGGACAATGTAACCCAACAGTCAGAACCACGCACACACACTGTAGTCTCCTCTGGGGAAGCTCCCCTCCTCTCTCCCTCCTTAAGTAGGGCGCGGTTTACTGGGGAAAACACACACAAAACACAGGTTAATTACCCTCAGGTGTAGCGATTCTGCCACTTACCTTCCCTGACTCCGCCCTCCTGTCACAGACCGGCGCTTGACCACGCCCCCGCTGCCACAATATTATATCAAATCATATCATATATCATATCAATTTCAATATCTGGAACAAACCAGTGACTGCTACTGCTGTAAAAGGGCAGCTGACAATTAGGGAAAGACCTCGTGACGACCTGGAGGCCTGAAGGATTCAGGTGAAGTTCCATTAAAATACAAGTTTGCGTCACAAAAAGCAGGGACTAATAAGTGATTGAATTATGGTTAACCATGATTGATCCAGGTACCACCAGATCTTTATTAACATATTTAAATAACATGTTCCTAACTTCACTCTTTTAGCCAAAGAACACAAGAGTTTTACTTTATGAATAAAAAAAATGCAGATCTGTTTCACTCACCTCAGTTGGAATTTGTTATAATAAACCCTACATGAGCTACATTTGACACAATGTTATATTCGCTACATTAGTATAGAACCTTGAACAAAGTTTTGGGGAGGTTCTACCTGAGATTTGAATTTTGATTACTAGATTCAGAGTCCAGAGTGCTAATCAGCACACCACGGAACCAAGATGCCACCTGAGCTCCAACCTTCTCACAACCATTATGGCACTCAATCTTACAGCCAGCTTATAATATATACACCATACAGTGTATTGTGTATATTGTATTTTAAGAAATAATAAAATTGAATTACACAAATAAAATGTGCAAAGATTATTTCATAAAACATTTATAGTTATTGCACACTCCCATACACAATATATACATTAGTGTACATATAAATGACTAGACTTTGACATATTAGTTTATCCTGTTAACTATACATCTGTTTCAAGAATATTTCTATTGATTTAAATTTAATAAATGAAAGACAGCAATCATTAGGACTGTTTAGAAGTGGAGAAATGTTCAGGTATGTCACCACCATCATTAAATCCTCAGTTTCGTAATTTAAAATATTTGTTTTTCTCATGAAAGTAGATATTGTTTATAAAAACACCCGATTCCATTTAGCTTATGAATTAAATATTAATCAGTAAAAAACAAGCAAACATACATGTTACTGTTTGTGGTGAAGGAACTGTCTGTGTGCATTTACAACAGTAGAAATGGTTGAAATGTTAAATAGCGTTGTTAAGTTATTGTTTGTGTTTTCTGATCAGGCTTAGAGCTAACAGTGCAATGCCGCTGAAAGTAGAAGTAGAAGAGGCATCAATATCATGGAAAGTGAGCTGTCAATCACTGGTGGCATGGAATTACCTGCAAAATATAAACATATACATGAAATTAAATGTACACAAATACATATTTAAACCTAAAAATATACAAGAAATTTGAGTTTGGATTATTTACAATTAATAAGCGCAAATTAATAAATAACAGGAATATCTTCGCATGTTGATACTGACTAATTGTTAGGGTTTTGCTGGGATTCGAACCTGGTTCGTTGGTGTGATAATCCAGCAAACCCCCACTAGGCCACCAGGGGGATGACTCAAACGCAGAGGCGTGAGGCGGAAGTAGAAAAAGAATCAAAAGGTTTATTTAAACTATATACACTATATACAGGGCAAAACAAAAGAGAAAAAAAAACCAAAGAGTATAATCCAAAAGAAAAGCAAAGTGCAAAAATTCAAAAGCTAAGAAGATCAAAAAACACAGTACAAAGGAAACTGGAGATAAACATAACAGCACAAAGACTCCGTGACAAGAGGACTGAACTCAGGGGTATAAATAGACAAACTAATTAAGGACACAGGTGAAGATAATTAGGCAATTAACACAAACACAAAACACAGGAACAGTGGCGGCCTCTAGAGGCCAAAATAAACACGACATGAAAAGGAAATAACAGCGGCCTCTAGAGGCCAAAACAGTCCTAGTCCTAACAGGACCCCCCCCTCTAGGAGCGTCTCCTGACGTTCCCAGGGCGATCCGGATGGGCCGAATGGAAGTCCCGACATAGTTCTTTATCAAGGACATCCCGAGCAGGAACCCAGCAGCGCTCCTCAGGACCATAGCCCTCCCAGTCCACCAGATATTGCAACCCGCCGCGGACCCGGCGGGAGTCAAGCAGGCGATTCACAGTGAACACAGTCTGCCCCTGGAAGATGCGGGGGGGTGGGGGGTTCCTAGGGGCAGGGGCATACGTAGACGTCAGTACGGGCCGTAACAGGGAAACATGGAAAGTGGGGTTGATCCTCAGAGTCCGGGGCAACTGGAGCCGGTAGGAGACAGGGTTCACCCTGCGCACCACCTTGAAGGGGCCAATGTAGCGAGGAGCAAGCTTGCGGTTCTCCACCCGCAGTGGAAGGTCCTTAGTGGACAGCCAAACACGCTGCCCAGGGCGGAAAGCGTGTGCAGGTCTTCTATGGCGGTTGGCCTGAGTCTGGTTGGTTCTGGAGGTCTGTATGAGGGTCTTCCTGACCTTGCTCCAGGTCTTGCGACACCGTCTCACATATTGGTTGACCGAGGGCACCCCCGCGTCCTCCTCCTGGTCCGGGAACAGAGGTGGCTGGAACCCGAATTGGCACTGGAATGGCGACAGCTTGGTGGCCGATGACTGCAGGGTGTTGTGGGCGTACTCCGCCCATGGCAGCCAGGTGCTCCACGATGTCGGGTTATCCATAGCCAGGCCTCGCAGGGTGGTTTCCAGGTCCTGGTTGAGCCTCTCCGTCTGACCATTGGACTGTGGGTGAAACCCAGAGGAGAGGCTGGCAGTGGCTCCGATGACCTTGCAGAACCCGTGCCACACTCGGGAGGAGAACTGGGGCCCTCGGTCTGAGACGATGTCCTGTGGAAGACCAAAGACTCGGAAGACATGATTAAACAAAAGTTTCACAGTTTCAAGAGCAGAGGGGAGTTTGCACAGTGGTATGAAGCGGCAGGCCTTGGAGAATCTGTCAACTAAGACCAAAATGACCGTGTTACCTTGTGACTCAGGGAGACCCGTGATAAAGTCGACTGCCACGTGGGACCAGGGACGCCAGGGAATGGTCAGAGGATGCAGGAGACCCTGGGGACGCTGTCGTGGGTTCTTGGTTCTGGTGCAAACCTCACAGGACAGGACAAATGACCTTACTTCCTTCTCCATGTTAGGCCACCAGAAGCGTCTTTTCAGGAAGTCCAGGGTCCTCCGAGCTCCCGGGTGGGCGGTGAGAGGGGAAGAGTGACCCCACTGGAGAACCTTGGCCCGGGCTTGATGTGGGACGTACAAGAGGCCTGGTGGCCCCGTCCCAGGACCGGGGTCCTGGCGTTGGGCTCGTCGGACAGCCTCCTCAATACCCCAGCGGACAGGGGCCACAATCCGGGACACAGGGATAATAGGCCCGACTTCATTCTCCCTGTTAGTGGCAGAGAACAGTCTGGACAGTGCGTCAGGTTTGGTGTTCTTGGAGCCGGGGCGGTATGAGAGGGTGAAGTCAAACCGACTGAAAAACAGGGCCCACCTAGCCTGTCGAGGGTTCAGTCTCTTGGCTTGCTGGAGGTACTCCAGGTTCTTGTGGTCAGTCCAAACCAGGAATGGATGTTGTGCTCCCTCCAGCCAGTGCCTCCACTCCTCAAGGGCCAGTTTGACCGCTAGCAGTTCTCGATCCCCCACATCGTACCGGGACTCAGCAGGACTCAGGCGGTGGGAGAAGTAAGCGCAGGGGTGCAGCTTTCCTTCCGAACGTTGAGAGAGCACCGCGCCGACACCACTGTCCGAGGCGTCCACCTCCACGATGAATGGTTGGGAGGTGTCCGGGAGAACCAGAATGGGTGCCGTGCAGAAGCGGTCCTTGAGGTCTTTGAACGCCTTTTCTGCCTGAGGAGACCAGCCATAAGATCCACCTGTCCCTTTGGTGAGGTCAGACATGGGTGCTGCCACAGAACTGAAGTTCCTGATGAACTTGCGGTAGAAGTTAGCGAATCCTAAGAACCGCTGAACCTCCTTAACGGACTTGGGAGTAGGCCAATCCCGGACAGCCAGGGTCTTGGCAGGGTCCATTTGGAGTTGGCCTGTCCGTACAATAAATCCCAGAAAGGAGACCTCGGGAACATGAAATTCGCATTTCTGGGCCTTGGCGAACAGATTGTTCTGTAGCAGCCTCTGGAGAACCTGGCGGACATGGTGGCGGTGCTCCTGCACGGTCTTGGAAAAGATAAGGATGTCGTCGAGGTAGACAAAAACGTATAGGTTAATCATGTCCCTTAAGACGTCGTTGATTAGGGCCTGAAAAACAGCTGGTGCGTTGGTGAGTCCGAAGGGCATCACCTGGTATTCGTAGTGCCCAGACGGGGTGTTAAAGGCAGTCTTCCACTCGTCTCCCTGTCGGATACGGATGAGGTGGTATGCGTTCCGTAGGTCCAACTTGGTGAAGACGGTGGCGCCTTGGAGCAGGTCGAAAGCTGTGGACATCAGCGGAAGGGGATATCGGTTGCGCACAGTGATCTTATTCAGGCCCCTGTAATCAATACATGGTCGGAGCCCCCCATCCTTCTTGCCGACAAAGAAGAAGCCGGCTCCAGCAGGTGAAGTGGAGGGTCGAATAAACCCAGAGACCAGGGCATCTTTGAGGTATTCCTCCATGGCCTTGCGTTCTGGCTGAGAGAGTGAAAACAGTCTGCCACGAGGAGGGGTAGTCCCAGGGAGCAAGTCGATGGCACAGTCGTAGGCCCGGTGCGGAGGAAGAACGGCGGCCCTGCTCTTGCTGAATACCTCCTTGAGATCCCAGTACTCTGTGGGAACTTGAGATAACTCGGTGAGATCAGGGGGCTCGGCAGGAGACACAGGAGAGCTAGAGAGCAGACAAGAGGCATGGCATGCAGGGCCCCATTCCACAACCTGGCTTGTTACCCAGTCTATGCAAGGGTTGTGGCGAGTAAGCCAAGGAAGGCCTAGAATAACTGGGAACTCAGGTGAAGGAATCAGGTGCAGGGATATTTCTTCCTTGTGACCTTGAGACTGGAGGAAAACTGGAGAAGTAACTTGGGTGACTCTTCCATCACCTAACGCTTGGCCATCGAGGGCAGACACAGACAGTGGGACTTCAAGAGGTGCAGTCGGAATATTGATGCTTTGGGCGAAGTGAATATCCATAAAGTTCCCAGCCGCCCCTGAGTCTATCAAAGCTTGACAAGAGTGGACAGACTCACCCCAGGAGATGGAGACCGGGATGTAGATTCCTTGGCCAGGGAGTCCGGGAGAGAGGGTAGGCCCCGTCACAACCCTCCCTCGGCTGGACGGGGCGGTCCTTTTCCCAAGAGTTCGGGACATGATGCTCGGAAGTGACCAGGCTTGCCACAGTAGATGCAGCACTTGTCCCTCCTTCTGCGCTCCCTCTCAGATGCGGAGAGGCGAGTACGACCCACTTGCATGGGTTCTGGACAGTCACTGAAGGAGGTAGACGGTCTCCAGGTAGAGGTAGGGAGGCTGGGGGGGCTCAAGGCTTGGTGGCGTTCTCTCATCCTGTTGTCCAGACGAATAGCATGTGAGATGAGGGTTTCGAGGTCACTTGGGCATCCAATAGAGGCCAGACCGTCCTTGATGGGGTCAGACAGACCATGGTGGAAGGCTGACACCAGGGCAGTCTCGTTCCATCCACTTACTGCTGCGAGTGTTCGGAACGAGATGGCGTAATCTGCGACGCTTCCTCCTTGCCGGATGGACATGAGCTTTCGGGCTGCGTCGGTACTGATGTCTGCCTGATCGAAGACCCGAAGCATCTCTTCAGAAAACAGCTGGAAATCAAAGCACTCAGGTCCCTGTCTTTGCCAGATAGCAGTAGCCCAGGCTCGCGCCTTACCAGCTAATAAGGTGATCACAAAGGCAATCTTGCGGCGATCCGTAGTGTAGGTGGTAGGCTGAAGCTCAAAGGTGAGTTGACACTGGGTAAGGAACTCTCGGCACTCACTGTGCTTGCCGTCATACCTCTGTGGTGCAGGAAGGCTGGGTTCGCGAGGTGAAGAAGGCAGCATTGCAGGAGGCACTGGAGCAGGAGTGGGAGCTGGATCAGGAGCAGGAACTGGATCAGGAGCAGGAGATGCAGGCAGAGATGTCAGCTGTGCCAGGGTTTTCCCAATTTGCTGATGCAGTTCCTCGTGGCGAGCGAGGGCCTCACGTTGGCTGGTGAGCGTACGTCCATGAGCGTCCATGGTCGCTCCGAAGCGTGTCAAAGCTGCCATAATTCCCTGAAGGTTGGCCGGGTAGACAGTTGAAGCAGCCTCTGCTGAGTCGGTCATGACGGAGTCTTTCTGTTAGGGTTTTGCTGGGATTCGAACCTGGTTCGTTGGTGTGATAATCCAGCAAACCCCCACTAGGCCACCAGGGGGATGACTCAAATGCAGAGGCGTGAGGCGGAAGTAGAAAAAGAATCAAAAGGTTTATTTAAACTATATACACTATATACAGGGCAAAACAAAAGAGAAAAAAAAACCAAAGAGTATAATCCAAAAGAAAAGCAAAGTGCAAAAATTCAAAAGCTAAGAAGATCAAAAAACACAGTACAAAGGAAACTGGAGATAAACATAACAGCACAAAGACTCCGTGACAAGAGGACTGAACTCAGGGGTATAAATAGACAAACTAATTAAGGACACAGGTGAAGATAATTAGGCAATTAACACAAACACAAAACACAGGAACAGTGGCGGCCTCTAGAGGCCAAAATAAACACGACATGAAAAGGAAATAACAGCGGCCTCTAGAGGCCAAAACAGTCCTAGTCCTAACACTAATAACATGGCTGACATTGATGGAGTTTGGCTCAATAGGAAAGGTCAAGCTGCTAACTCCTTTGGCAAGGACGTCTTTCACTTTGGTGTCAGTCACGTTAGCACCAGAAAGGAAAGACATGAGGCTGTGTGTCACAATAGAACCATTCCTGAAATTGCACAAACAAAGAGATACAGGTTAAAATTCAACCATTAATCAACAAAGAAATAAACATTCAGAGCCATCTCCACCTTCTTACCTGAACTGGAAGATTTGCATGAGATGGAAGTTTTTAAAGGCTTTCTTGTACAATCTCAGAAGAAGAAGTTGAATTAGGTGATCAAAAACCAACAGATAAAATGGTTTGTTATTTAGCCATATATAAAGTTAGCAATAACAACTAATATGCAATGAGACTTACAAATGCTCTAAATCATATTCAAATTGTGGCTAATGTTATGTCAATTGAATTGGATTTCTCTGAAATTGAACGTGAAAATTTGAACAAAAGGGCAAAAGTCACACATGTCCTGCACACACACTGTGAACAGAAATGCATGATTAGAACCAGATGCGTTCTTCGGGTTGTCTTATATGGCAATAGAAGTGTTCATGTGGCAAAATCTCTCATGTTTAGAAGAATTAAATAAATTGTAAATGGTGGCATTATCTGGAAAACATACCTCACGAGTGACTTTTTCAGCTTTGTCTTTAAATTGTTTAGAATTTGGGTTAGCCAGTGCTGGAACAAAGGTTTCCTTGATGCGGAAGATCAATGTGAAAACTTCAGTTACTGGTGCATTTGTTGTAGTTGTGCCAGCTGTGTTCGGGGGCGAAGTCTTGCCCACTGTAAGGTTGATCTCATCTGTGATTGCGGGTGAAGTCACATCCATTGTGGGGTCGATCTCAGCTGTGCTTGCGGGTGAAGTCGGGTCCACTGCAGAGCCCACCTGAGCTGCACTTAGGGCTGAAGTCATGACCATTGGAGATGATTAGAATAGTGGACCATAACAAAGTTGAAATCAAAATTAGAAACTGATACTGATAAAACAGAAACAAGGCAATGTGCTTCATAAAGCTCAGCTGAATCACAGATCTGTTGAATCTATGACTATCATCTCTGAGGTAAACTGCAGAGTCAGGGGCGGCTCATATCAATGGACTAGCAGGATTACACACACACACACACACACACACACTCCAAAGGTAAAAGAAAAATAAATATAAGGTTCCATATTTTAAGCATTCACATCACCTTATCTGCGATTAACAAACATTTTAAAGAAGATTCTTTGTGATTTTTTTAGACCGAGTGTAACAGCACCACTGCCAGAATGATGTGAAGCGAGGCTGTGGGTGAACTGGAACTTGCCCAGTGCTGGAGGCAGGGATACGCTCTACTGGAGGTGCATACAGCCAATCAGTGCCAGTGTATAACATGACTACACAGTGTGACACACCCACTGAGTTTTGAGCCCCATTCGGTTAATATATTCTAGTCCATGTTGGTGACGTTTCCGTAACACGTCGCCAGGAGGCGCAGTACAGACTCACTCACAGGTGGAATGAATGTGAATGAAGTGGATTATTTAGTCTATCATTAATCTTCCACGAAAATAATTTTGGAGGAGAAACGGAAAGTTGATGGACTGAGCACATCTATATCAAAGTACAAATTACATAAAAGGACAAATGAAAAATCTTTAAGTTCAGTGTTTTGTTTTGTTTTTTGCTTGAATAAAAGGGTTAGAACTTTTCTGTGTACTGTGTTTGTTATTCAGATGAAACACAGTTCAGATTCAAATGCCAAAAGTTAAATATAAACTTTTAAATTATAATAAAATTATAGATGTTATTCCCTGCCCCTTCCCCTTTTTAAATGCTGGAAGTAAACAATGATAATTAAAAGAAAGAAGTGTGTATTTTCCATGGAACATTTGGAATATTTTCCCCCTATACTACTCTTCTCTGTTTGTTCAACTGCAACATTTCCTGAGTATAGATCATTAGATGTGATCTGCAAATGACAAGAACCATCTCAAATAAGGTCTCGATGGATGGCATTAAAACAGAGTTTCATTACCTTGGCACGTAATGATATTCAAATCCAAATACTACCACCATCATGCTGTTTATACAATGAAGCCTTCTGAAGTAATCTGTATCACTAACATTCTGAAAGGAACACTTCATCTGTTTCCAGGGCCGCTGACAGCTTTGGCTGGGCCCGGGACAAAATGCTCTGAATGGGCCCCCCCTAACAACCCCACCCCCACCCCCCGGGCCAACCCACACACACACCCACCTCTCTTATCCCAGTCTCTACTCACTCCAACCCTTAAATGACAGGTGTTCAAAAACCATTCAACCGGTCAACAACCGTTTCATTTTAGCATTTTAACATTTTTACAGTTTTAACATTTTAACATTTCCTTAGTCTGCAACTATTCAGGTGCGAAATGCAATGCGCCGGACTTTTGTTGTGCGTGCGTGCGTACTGTCCAGTGTGAAAAGTAGAGAAGAACACACCGCTCGAGAAACGGCGGGGTATGATTGCGGGCTAATGTGAATATTCTTAGCCTCAATCAGATATATGAAACACAATGTTATTAAGTCGTTGTGGTTATGAAATGATTCAATGCCCTGTGCGTTTGATATGGTGTTCAGTGTGACTTGCTCTCCCCTCGTTTGTAACATGAATTGCGTGCCGCGCGTGCCTTGGTTGGGGTTACTTTAAGGGGCTGGAAAAAGTTGGCTGTCTTACCCAGTGATGGGAATAACGGCGTTAGAAATAAACGGCGTTACTAACGGCGTTACTTTTTTTAGTAACGAGTAATCTAACTAATTACTTTTTACATCGTTATAACGCCGTTCCCGTTACTTACAATAAAATACTATGCGTTACTTTATTAAAGCTGTTCTCATCTGGCACGCTGCTCGTTCAGCCTTTCTTTACTCTGCTTTAGTGTGGGGCGGGGAGACGCGAGACAACGACACAGTAAGCCAATCAGAGTAGATTTGGACAACAGACGTGGGTAGGCCACGCTCCGGTTTCCCCCACAGTCCAAAGACATGCAGGTTAGGTTGACTGGTGACTCTAAATTGAGCGTAGGTGTGAATGTGAGTGTGAATGGTTGTCTGTGTCTATGTGTCAGCCCTGTGATGACCTGGCGACTTGTCCAGGGTGTACCCCGCCTTTCGCCTGTAGTCAGCTGGGATAGGCTCCAGCTTGCCTGCGACCCTGTAGAAGGATAAAGCGGCTAGAGATGATGAGATGAGATGAGACAAAGCAATTGGTTTAGCAAAAGATTTTAAGATAAATCAACTTGGTATTTAGTGTGTTGTACTTAAAATAGCAATTTCATTCCCATCAAGCATTTAAGTTTAATTCACTCAAGTTTTGATAATACATTACTTAATTTTTTTAAGGCAACCGGTTTCCTCAAATTTTTTAAGTAAACTCAACTTATCCGGGCTTATGTGTCTCATCTCATCTCATTATCTCTAGCCGCTTTATCCTTCTACAGGGTCGCAGGCGAGCTGGAGTCTATCCCAGCTGACTACGGGCGAAAGGCGGGGTACACCCTGGACAAGTCGCCAGGTCATCACAGGGCTGACACATAGACACAGACAACCATTCACACTCACATTCACACCTACGCTCAATTTAGAGTCACCAGTTAACCTAACCTGCATGTCTTTGGACTGTGGGGGGAAACCGGAGCACCCGGAGGAAACCCACGGGGAGAACATGCAAACTCCACACAGAAAGGCCCTCGCCGGCCCCGGGGATCGAACCCAGGACCTTCTTGCTGTGAGGCGACAGCGCTAACCACTACACCACCGTACCGCCCCGGGCTTATGTGTATACAAGATAAATAGCATATATGTATTTAAATTACATGTTATTTATGCTTAGGTAATAAACCAAATTAATCAAAATGCATCACATTTATGCAATTCTTTTCCATTCAGTACAATCTTAAAGCTGCTTAAGAATAATCAGATCAGCTTCTGGATTCAAGACATTTATTAACATTAATGCTTTGGCAGGACCCGAAACACTTTTCTTTAGAACAAATCTTTTGACATCTCTCTCTCTCTCTCTCTCAACTTTTCAGTGCCCATAGCTGTCGGCGTAAGAAAGGACAGGATGCTTCTCATTATGCCAACTTCTTTCCTTTCCACTTTCCTTTCTCCTCACGCCTCGTTGTCGGCCTGGGCAATGTCAGTTTCATATTGGACATTAATTTAACATTCAAAATAAAAACGTGATATATCCAGGGAAAAATAAGTCTTGTGGAATGAGGGACATTTGTCTTTGTTTTCAAGGTTGGTTTGACAAGGCTTATCTTTGAATTTTGAATGTTAAATTAACGTCCAACACGAAACTGACTTCAACCAGAATTTTCCGGAGTTTAGCTTCTTCTTTAGGTCTTCTTCTTCTTCTATGTATCTTTGGCAGCCGGCTTCCAAAAAGTTGCGCTATTGCCCCCTATTGGACTGACAACGTTTCCGGTTTCCCCATTTCTTCTAATAACTTCTTAACTCATCTCATCTCATCTCATCATCTGTAGCCGCTTTATCCTGTTCTACAGGGTCGCAGGCGAGCTGGAGCCTATCCCAGCTGACTACGGGCGAAAGGCGGGGTACACCCTGGACAAGTCGCCAGGTCATCACAGGGCTGACACATAGACACAGACAACCATTCACACTCACATTCACACCTACGGTCAATTTAGAGTCACCAGTTAACCTAACCTACATGTCTTTGGACTGTGGGGGAAACCGGAGCACACCCACGCAGACACGGGGAGAACATGCAAACTCCGCACAGAAAGGCCCTTGCCGGCCACGGGGCTCGAACCCAGACCTTCTTGCTGTGAGGCGACAGCACTAACCACTGCACCACCGTGCTGCCCCTAATAACGTCTATGAAAACCAATCACATAAATTTTAAAGAACAGAATCATGTTTGTTTTATACCTTTGATTATTTAAACCATATTAATATATAATAAATAATTAAATTTCATACATTTTAGAATTGATTAAATTATGTAGATTATAATTAATTTTGATGCATACATTTGAAACAAGGCGGCACGGTGGTGTAGTGGTTAGCGCTGTCGCCTCACAGCAAGAAGGTCTGGGTTCGAGCCCCATGGCCAGCGAGGGCCTTTCTGTGAGGAGTTTGCATGTTCTCCCCGTGTCCGCCTGGGTTTCCTCCGGGTGCTCAGGTTTCCCCTACAGTCCAAAGACATGTAGGTTAGGTTAACAGGTGACTCTAAATTGACCGTAGGTGTGAATGTGAGTGTGAATGGTTGTCTGATGTGTCAGCCCTGTGATGACCTGGCGACTTGTCCAGGGTGTACCCCGCCTTTCGCCTGTAGTCATCTGGGATAGGCTCCAGCTTGCCTGCTACCCTGTAGAACAGGATAAAGCGGCTAGAGATAATGAGATGAGATGAGATGTATATGCATAAAAACTAACTCTGCCATGAATCAATTCTGTGAGTGCATTATGTCAAAAGGGCGTGGGAGCCAAACACAGCTTGGGTGACAACCTGAAAAACAACATTTTTACCAAATGACATTTCCTGCATTTTTCATTTGTTTGTTCATTTATTTATAGCAGGATAAAGAAAGGGTAAAAATAAAATTTAGAATGTGATTTTAAATTACATAATGTTAATGCTCTCAGAGGATTTTCTGTTGGAAGCCATGGCCTAATGATTAGAGAAGCAGCTTTGGGACCAAAAGGTCACAGGTCTGAGTCCCTGGACCAGCAGGAATCACTGAAGTGCCCTTGAGTAAAACACCTGACCCCCCCCCCCCCCCCCCCCCCCCCCCCCCCCCCCCCACAACAGCTCCCCAGGCTGCTTTGGGTCTGTTGTACGTCACTCTGGATCAGAGCGTCTGCAAAATGCCTGTAATGTTGTTCATACTGCACACTGAGACCACACCCTTGTGTCACCATTCTCTGTACAACATTTAAAAAAGACAAAATCTGATCTTTTTATAATGAATACTATAGTACTATAGTACTGTACTTATAAACAAGATTGTAATTTGTGAGTGAAAATAAATGTCTTCATTATATATAATGAAGACATTTATTTTCACTCACAAATTACAATCTTGTTTATAAGTACAGTAAATATAATGTTTAACTAGTAAAACTAAACGCATTCCTCAGATCATTCCAATTCAGTTGCACTGGATGTGGGGGGGAAAAAATACCAGTAAAATAATGAATTTTAGTTGAAGTCCCACCAAAACTTTTTAATCTCAGCAACACTTTTCTATCCCTCTTCAAACCATCAGATGAAGTTATCGTGCCAGGACAGAAAAGAAGCAAAGAACTCAGTTGATCAGTTTGGGCTGGAGCAGGTTTTTAGTTTAGTTTAGTTTAGTTTAGTTTAGTTTAGTTTAGTTTAGTTTAGTTTAGTTTAGTTTAGTTAGCTCGACAGTTTAGTTTAGTTTAGTTTAGTTTAGTTTAGTTTAGTTTAGTTTAGTTTAGTTTAGTTTAGTTTAGTTAGCTCGACATAAATCCATACAGAACTGATTGACAGGCGAAAATTACAGGACGGATAGAACCAATTACACAAATGCAAAACATAAAAATATAGATTGTTAATAAACTATAAAAATATATAAACAAATTATGTATAAAAAAGAAAAACGTTTCTAATGTCCTATTATTAATAAAATAGATAACTGACTATGGTGGCCGGTACGTAGGTAACTTTTCAAAATATAAAATATGAGGTCGACTCTTAAATACAGTTAGACTGATTGTGTTCTTAATATTTGAAGAAAGGCTGTTCTAGAGTTTACCAGTTCTTGGGAAATAGGATTCCCGTAAATAGTTCTGTTCATGACTGGAAAGAGGACGGTAGTTAGCAACATCAAAGTTCCGGGTGGAATAGCAAGATGTAGCAGAAATTAGTAAGCTGGAAATTAGCAGTAGTAATGCCAGACCGAATCTTATAAAACAGTATCAAGTCACTAATCTCACGCCTATGTTCCAACAGTAAATGTTTCAGAGATTTAAGTATTTCTGTGTAGCAGACAGCAGAAGGAGGTTAATTTAGAATAAACTTAGTTGCATGTCTCTGAATGCTCTGTATTCGAGCTTTGTGCTGGTGACCATAAATTACATGCACATTCAAGGCAGGGCCTCACTAAAGTACAGTAGAGGAGCTGCCTTGTCGCAGTATCATGTACTGTCTGTCCCAGCAGAGCCCAGGGCTTTACATTAGCACCCGCCCACCCGCCAAATGCGGCTAAAATTCGGCTTTGGCGGGTAATGACTTTAGTCCCACTAGCCACTTTGGCGGGTGGTTTATTCTGTGGTATACAATATATTTTAATTGTAATTTTCACTTGAAGGCGTCTGATATAATAAACGCATTGCAATGTGATATTGCGCGCCTACAACTCCCATGAGCACCTGCATAAACATTCTGACAACATGTTAGAATTGTTTAGAACGTTCATTAACGTCAGATAAAATCAGTGATGCGGTAACCTGCGGTTAATGAACGAAGCAACAAAGTTGCTGACGACTGACAAGCGCACTATTTGGCGGCATATAGCTGGAGTTTCAAACCCTGCTGCTCAGGGAAAAGGGGCAGAGATGCGCAGCGCCGGAGCAGCATTTTAAAATCCCCGAGAACAGTACCATCGTGTGTGTGTGTGTGTGTGTGTGTATTATTTACCAGCTGGGGGGTTCCGTATGGTGAAATACCGTGACCGAGGTCTTGAAAATACTGACCGAGGCCTTTGGGCCGAGGTCACGGTATTTCACGATACGGACCGACCTTAATATATTTATTTTTTCATTTCATCTCGTCTCATTATCTCTAGCCACTTTATCCTGTTCTGCAGGGTCGCAGGCAAGCTGGAGCCTATCCCAGATGACTATGAGGTTTGAAAATGTAAATTTATCAGCTTCATGAAAGTGCGCTGATGGTTACCATGGAAACCCCGTGTCTCCTGCACTGTGTTCCTCCCCCGAGTCACGCATGTGCTCATTCGCTTTTGTCTTCTTGGTCTCAGAGCCGCACGCACCAAACTGAGACAGAATCAACATTTAACATCATTAACAATGTACTTTTTATGGAGACGTTTTAATGTTATTCTTTATTTTTTTTATCCAGTTGAATATTTAGCGGACAAATGTATTTTCAGCTCTTCAAAATGACCGCGGTCCGGACCGCGGGGGCCTCAGAGCTGGCTGCGGCCATGGAGATGAACAAGACGCTAATAGGAAGATAAGACAGTTCAATGACAAATGGAAGTTCAGGTGAGATTGGCTAGTTCATAGCAAAACCGAAAATACCATGTACTGCAAAGACTGGAGAAAGTCTGGCAAAGACAGGCACCAGTGATTTTAAAATCGAAACTATAAAGGAGCATGAAAAGTCAAATGCACACATCAGTACTATAAAATCAAAGCAGGCGAAGACGGCTGGTCACTACAGGACAGCATTGCTTTCAGTCCCTGGCTGTCATGAAGTCGGCTGAGCTGGAGATGATGGAGCTGCTGTTTAGAAACCTTCACGTGATTGGAAAGAAGTTGATCTCACCCCAGCTATCAACTTATGGCCTGCTGAAAGCCTAAGGTCACGAAGACCATTTTTCATGGACCATTCAGACTCATCTGATGATGAATGTAATGAGGACATTTAATGTCTCTCTCTACACATGTTCACACACACACACACACACACACACACACACACACACACACACACACTATTAATAGATAATACATAATATCCAGGGGTTAAATTGGGCCGGGGCTGTCCGGGGCTGAGCCCCGGCACATAAGCTCGGAGCGGATGGCATATGATCACGCACACATCAAAAGCAACAAACCCTTTTCATGATTTTCAGTTCTGAATAATTAAATATCGTTTTATTAATCAATAAACCCATGACTTTTATGAGATAGATCATAGTTTTCCTGATAACAAGACGACCTGTCAAAGCTATTTAGAACAGAACTTGTGATCAGAGATTCTGGTTTCTGGAACACTGCGTGGGTTGCCAATTCCGCTTTTTATAAGCGACTTTGGGGTTTCTTTTTTTGTGAGCTCGCTTTAAAAAAAAATCAGAAGTCGTGGTTTGCGGGTTTTTGGGTTTGTGTTTCAGCGTTGTGACTTGTTTATAATTTTCTCCATACACTGTCTCCCCTTTTACCTGCATACGATCCTAATCCATCAGAGGTGCTTGAACGAACTGTCTGTGCATTTGGCGAGTTCAATTTCCAGGGGAAAAAATAATACTGATCTAAATATGTTGTGTTTTTATTTTTAGACAGTATGTGTTTAGCAAAACACATACTGTCTAAAAATAAAAACACAACATATTTAGATCAGTATTATTTTTTCCCCTCTTCAGTATTATTTGATATTTTGTTTTTAATAATAAAAAATATGATAATGATTATGTTCACTGTATTGTTAATATTATTAGTGTTTTATTATTTATTGTTAATATTTAATTTAATGTTAATTTATTATTATTTATTGTTAATATTATTAGTGTATTATTAGTGTAATTATTATTGTTATTATTATGTATTCAATTATTTATTTGGCATGTGGTGCTTTTTGTATTGTCTAGAACATACATAAGATGAGCATATTATAGCAGCAAAATAGAAGCACAATCATTTGAATGCAGCAAAACTTTTGCTGCATTCAAATGATTGTGCTTCTATGTTGCTGCTATAATATGCTCATCTTATGTACGTTCTAGACAATACAAAAAGCACCACATGCCAAATAAATAATTGAATACATAATAATAACAATAATAATAAATGCTTCCAATGTTATAGTGTTGTTTGTATTTGGTTGCATTCACTGCATGAATATATTTGATTGACAATTTGACTGACAGTATTTTGGCATATTTAACATTTATCCTCCAAAATAAATCAACTGTTTTGGTTTAAGATTGTGCAAGCCTTCAAATTTTCTCACTGAACATTTCTCCTTCACATTTTTCACCTGTAGGCATGTGACAAGATTTAATATGATATTGCTCAACCTACCTCTGTAAAGTCAGCTAACAACTTATTAAAATGCACCAGAATTCAGCAAATAACATGTATGATAATAAAAAACTTCTGGGGGAGGACCCCCAGATCCCCCACTAATCATTTCCTTCAAACCAATGTACAACAACCTGTACAATCTGTTACATTGGCCAACCAATCTACATTCAAACTGCCATAATGTGTAGGGGGGCACTACAAGACACACATAGGCCTACAACACACAGATAAGGTGTATATCTCTGTGCAATATGATATGGTTATCAAATTAGAGGGTTATTTTCCAAAAAGTATATTGGGGCAGGGCGGTGGGGGCAGGGGCGGGTACGAGGCAGAGCCCCCCCACATAACCAATCCCAATTTAACCCCTGATAATATCCACAACAATACTTGATAATACACATAATACTTGCATATCAAAACATCAAATGTTTTTCAATGATCAATGTTTTGAATTGGACTTTTAATATTAGAATCAGTTCAGTTGTACTGAATGTTATTTTTCATATACGATATTTCATTTTGTAAGGGGCTTGAATTTGAGTTCAATAAACAGAATACTCTGTTTATATTTTTATCTGAACTGGTTGCATGTTTTCATATAGGGAGCTACCTTAACAGCAATGAATACTTGAGTGCTACTGTAGAGATACATTATACTCTGCCATTCATAATTAAATCTATATCTTCCAAACTTTAACGTATCATGGTGAAGAAAAAACTGCGATTTCCTGGCAACAAAATTGTGGCTAGTGAAAAGCCAGAATAGCTAGTGACTCGGGAAAACCACTAGCCACAGTGGCCGGTGAGCAAAAAAGTTAATGTAAAGCCCTGCTGGAGATCCCTGTTTATTGTCAAATTACCGGCCAATATCTCTTTTGCTGGTCTTTTCAAAGGTTCTTGAGAAATTAGTAGAATTTTGCAGCACCTGGAAGAGAATACCATACTTCACGAACAGCAATATGGATTCTGAAAACATCACTCAATGTACATGACCCTCTTGAATTTATTAGATAAAATCACCTCGGCTATAGAAAAGAATGAATTCACCATTGGAGTTTTTTTGGATCTATCGAAGGCCTTTGATACGGTGGACCACGAAATATTAATGGAGAAACTTAACTGTTATCATTTTCATGGCTATGTTTTCACCTGGTTAAAAGATTACTTATCAAATAGAAAACAGTATGTTTCCAATAATATCTATTCTTCAAATACAAAACCAATCTCCTGTGGCATTCCACAAGGTTCTATTCTGGGTCCCCTGTTATTTCTCATCTATATCAATGATTTAGGTTATGTATCTGATTAAATATATGCACTATTATTTGCAGATGACACTAACTTATTTACATCACAGTAAAATCTTGATATATTAGTAAGTAGAATGAATTGTGAATTAGATAAAATAAACAAATGGTTCCAAGCAAATAAATTGTCCTTAAATGTTAAGAAAACAAATTTTATTATTTTTACGGGGAAGAATAAAAAATACAATAAAGAAAATGTAAAAACAACATTTTTTTAACAACTATTAACAACATGCCCATTGATCAAGTAACGCACACACATTTTTAAGGTGTCACCATTGATGAAATACTTACGTGGAAAAAAACATATTGACCTTATTTGCCAAAAAATTTATAGGTATCATAGGAAATCACATAGGTATCATCAGGAAAATTGCAAATCTACTATCTTCGAAAACATTCATTATACTATACTATAGTTTGATATATCCCTATCTAGCATATTGTAACATAGTATGGGCTAGTACATACTCTACTTCACTAAAGCCACTACTCCTTCTTCAAAAACGCTTCGTCTGGATCATTTCAAATGTCTCGTACACATTCCCCTCCGCATTGCTTTTTAGTAATCTAAAAGTAATAACTGTATACGATATAAACAAGCTACAAATTTGTCTTTTTGTCCATAAAATAATTAACTGTAGTTCTTCTATACCACATCAATTTGAGGGTCTTTTTAACTATAACTCGGATTTTCATCAATACAGTACAAGGCAGCAGAAAAATCTGAAACAGATCCGAGTAAAAACCAAGCAACGAATGTTCTCCATGATGTTCAGGTGCCCGCAAATTTGGAATAGTTTAAATTGGAACGTACAGCTCTGCACATCATTATCCATCTTTAAGAACATGCAAAAAAATTCTCTACTACACAACCAGTCATTTAACTAATTTTCTTTTCATTGTTTTTTTATTTCCTCCTTATATCTTGGTTGCATTTCTTAAGGTGTTGTATTTTTTCGTTATTATTTGTTTATTTATTATTTATCAAATTGATATAATTTGCTTGTTAACTTAGTTGGTAAATTTTCACTAATTAGTCATTTTTTGTTATTTCTTTACTTATTACTTTCATTAATTTACTTAATATTAATTATTATCTATTTATTGGTTATCATTTAGTTGTAATGGTTATTAGTTGTTGTTTTACTCTTTTGTTTCATCACCTTTAGTTAATATAATCAATCTGTTGTAATACTAGGAAACATGGTGAAGGACTCTTATTGACCTTATTGGTCTCCACCTTCCCCAGCACAATCAAAATGTCTTTAGTTTAGATGTCTTTATGTATTGTTTTTAATTGTGTGAAATTAAGAAAAAAACCCTGAATCTCAAGAGGAGGTGGATCATGCAGCAAGACAACGACCATAAGCACACAAGTCATTCTACCAAAGAATGGTTAAAGAAGAATAAAGTTAATGTTTTGGAATGGCCAAGTCAAAGTCCTGACCTTAATCCAATCGAAATGCTGTGGAACGACCTGAAGCGAGCAGCTGATGCGAGAAAACCCTCCAACATCTCAGAGGTGAAGCTATTCTGTATGGAGGAATGGGCTAAAATTCCTGTTGTTTCAGATATTCAGACTGATTACTAGGACTGTGAGTTACATTCTCTGAAGTTCCTGCACTGCAACTGATTTGAGTGGCAGATGACTTCTAGATGATGTTACTACCATTACGAGACATCATCAGTTGGGTACGTGAACATCACTGGGTGTTTTGGCCTTTGATCACAACATACCCTCAGCTGAGGCAAGCAACCTCTCTCAGCTTGAACAGTTCTGAAAAAAGGAATGGGGGAATGACTGTGTAACCTCGGTGAATATGATAATAAACTAATAGAAGCTTAGATCAATACTAAATCAAGCGCAGCGGTAACAGCCAATCAGGTAACTACAGCACCATTGCTGGAGGGAGGGAGAATAATTTGTTAGGACTAGGACTGTTTTGGCCTCTAGAGGCCGCTGTTATTTCCTTTTCATGTCGTGTTTATTTTGGCCTCTAGAGGCCGCCACTGTTCCTGTGTCTTGTGTTTGTGTTAATTGCCTAATTATCTTCACCTGTGTCCTTAATTAGTTTGTCTATTTATACCCCTGAGTTCAGTCCTCTTGTCACGGAGTCTTTGTGCTGTTATGTTTATCTCCAGTTTCCTTTGTACTGTGTTTTTTGATCTTCTTAGCTTTTGAATTTTTGCACTTTGCTTTTCTTTTGGATTATACTCTTTGGTTTTTTTTTTTGTCTTTTGTTTTGCCCTGTATATAGTGTATATAGTTTAAATAAACCTTTTGATTCTTTTTCTACTTCCGCCTCACGCCTCTGCATTTGAGTCATCCCCCTGGTGGCCTAGTGGGGGTTTGCTGGATTATCACACCAACGAACCAGGTTCGAATCCCAGCAAAACCCTAACATAATTAGAGCAAGAGCCGAACGCTAGAGACGGCAGATGGAAAAGTCGAAAACGCGAGGAAAAGAGAAAGTAAATAGGAGTAAAAGAAGTGCATTTTGAGGTTTTACATCTTGTTTTTCTTTCATTCTTGGGAAAAATTGTATTCACCTGCTGTCCACGTTGCTGGATCCTGTTGTATTTGAGTTTTGAACGAGGATTTGGCCAGGTTTTTTAGTTGGGATCACTGGTGTGTGAAAACACCTGGAGCTGTGGAAAGAAGATGGTGAGCAACCCATAGGAGAGACACTGGGAGGATCACCTATTCTGCAAAACTCACCTGCACACTGTGGACAAAGACACTGATTCTAACATTTGGATCATGGTAGCACAAAACTATCAGGTTTTTGCAGCAATACACAGTGAATTTCATTTGGACTGATAAAATACTTAGATAAAGGACTGGTGATACACCAAACTGTGGAAATTTGAGTTATTGCTTATATATATTGATCTGTGAGATCTGAGATTTGAGTTTATTTTTGATATTTTATTGAACTGTGTTTCTTTCTTTTTTTTTTCTTGGACAGTTTTTCTGGGACAGTTTGTAGCGGTTCCTACAAAAAGGAAACAAAAGTCAGAAGTGCGATCCCAAAGAGCTCACCGCCCAGTCAGTGTCAAGCTTGGGTTAGGCACTTTCACTTTCAGCGCTGGAGCCAGCAGAAGTGGGTGATGCATTGTGCCATATGCACTGTGTGCAGCGAGCATGCAGAAGCCAGGAATTTGTTTGGATTAACCTCCAAAACTAAGTTGCTCATAAAATTACAACCTTTTCTGGTTTTAAAAGTACCAATTAGGACAATAAAGACCCTTTTTATTTTGTGCTACATTAGGTAGAGGTGTGTGTGGGGGGGGGAGGATTTTTTCCAAACCTGAACCTGATCCAATAAAAAATCTGACCAATCAGGTAATTGATTACATGTAACGTTGTCTGAGCATGGGCTATTTTTCCCGAACATCTTTGTACATCCGTGTTGCATCAATGAAGGAGAAGTTGATTGTAGAAGTGTCAAAGAATCCCTAGAACTGTGACATTTTCCCACATTAGCCAACATACTATAGCCAGGATTATAGATGTGCTGTGACTGCTCCAGACTGGAAATAAATTCATGTATAGGTATAATCATAGTTATATGTATAGGTACAGCTATAGTTACGTATAGTTAACAGTGTTGTGGGATTAAGTCATAAACAGCACTCAATATTTCCTACTATAAGCACCTAAATAAAATGATTAATATTATAAAATTATATAATTATTAATCTGACAAGGGTTGCACGGTGGTGTAGTGGTTAGCGCTGTCGCCTCACAGCAAGAAGGTCCTGGGTTCGAGCCCCGGGGCCGGCGAGGGCCTTTCTGTGTGGAGTTTGCATGTTCTCCCCGTATCCGCGTGGGTTTCCTCCGGGTGCTCCGGTTTCCCCCACAGTCCAAAGACATGCAGGTTAGGTTAACTGGTGACTCTAAATTGACCATAGGTATGAATGGTTGTCTTGTCTATGTGTCAGCCCTGTGATGACCTGGCGACTTGTCCAGGGTGTACCCCGCCTTTCGCCCATAGTCAGCTAGGATAGGCTCCAGCTTGCCTGCGACCCTGTAGAAGGATAAAGTGGCTAGAGATAATGAGATGAGATTAATCTGACACTTGTGTACCATCCCGTTGTAGCTTTCATCATCTTTTTCAAAAGAATTAGAATCAAGAATGCATGACATTGCAAAGAATATTATAGAGTCAGTGTGGACACAAAAGAAGGCAGTGGCGCATATGACATCACACATGCAGCACTGCTTACCTACAAATTGATGCAATCTAATGGTGGACAAGCTTTAAGTGATTTTTGGAACAGAATTCAGATGCAAAAATTTCTTTTGAACAAATTTTTTATTTATCAGTGAACTTTAAAACCTATTTGAGCATATCACACACAGGAAAGTCTGAGATTTTATGATGTAATTTTCAAAAGAATAGGACTGTAAAGATCAACAATAATTAAATAAAATCCTTTTACTTGTACATAGTGAATGAGGAGGGTCTTCAATGCCAAAATACATTACCAAAAGGCTGATACTTAGTCTACAGTACCATGAAGATGGTTACTGTAAAGTCTACCATATAAAGTACCTTTTAGTTACAAATAAAAAAACAAATTATATCATATCATCATCTCTAGCCGCTTTATCCTTCTACAGGGTCGCAGGCAAGCTGGAGCCTATCCCGGCTGACTACGGGCGAAAGGCGGGGTACACCCTGGACAAGTTGCCAGGTCATCACAGGGCCGACACATAGACACAGACAACCATTCACACCTACGGTCAATTTAGAGTCACCAGTTAACCTAACCTGCATGTCTTTGGACTGTGGGGGAAACCAGAGCACCCTGAGGAAACCCACACGGACACGGTGAGAACATGCAAACTCCGCACAGAAAGGCCCTTGCCGGCCCCGGGGCTCGAACCCAGGACCTTCTTGCTGTGAGGCGACAGCACTAACTACTACACCACCGTGCTGCCTGTGAAAATTGTATTTTAAGAAATAATGAAATTGAATGACACAAATAAAATGTGCAAAGTTTATTACATAAAACATTTATAGTTATTTCACACTCCCATACACAATATATAAATTAGTGTACATATAAATGACTAGACATTGACATATTAGTTTATCCTGTTAACTATACATCTGTTTCAAGAATATTCCTATTGATTTAAATTGAATAAATGAAAGACAGCAATCAATAGGACTGTTTAGAAGTGGAGAAGTGTTCAGGTATGTCATCACCATCATTAAATCCTCAGTTTCATAATTTAAAATTTGTTTTTCTCATGAAAGCAGATATTGTTTATAAAAACACCCGATTCCATTTAGCTTATGAATTAAATATTAATAAATAAAAAGCAAATATACATGTTACAAAAGGAACTACTTACAACAGTAGAATAGGTTGAAATGTTAAATAGCGTTGTTAAGTTATTGTGTGCGTTTTCTGATCAGGCTTAGAGCTAACAGTGCAATGCCGCTGAAAGTAGAAGTGGTAGAAGAGACAGCCATATCATGGAAAGTGAGCTGGCAATCACTGGTGGCATGGAATTACCTGCAAAATATAAAAATAAACATGAAATTAAATGTATAATACATCTTTAAACCTAAAGTATACAAGAAATTTGGGTTTGGATTATTTACAATTAATAAGCACTAATTAATAAATAACAGGAATATCATAGCATGTTGATACTGACTAATAACATGGGTGACATTGATGGAGTTTGGCTCAACAGGAAAGGTCAAGCTGCTCACTCCTTTTGCAAGAACGTCTTTCACTTTGGTGTCAGTCACGTTAGCGCCAGAAAGGAAAGACATGAGGCTGTGTGTCACAATAGAACCATTCCTGAAATTGCACAAATAAAGAGATACAGGTGAAAATTCAACCATTAATCAACAAAGAAATAAACATTCAGAGCCATATCCGTCTTCTTACCTGAACTGGAAGATTTGCATGAGATGGAAGTTTTTAAAGGCTTTCTTGTACAATGGTTCAATCTAAGAAGAAGAAGATGATGATGAATTCGGTGATCAAAAACCCACAGATAAAATGGTTTGTTATTTAGCCATAGATAAATTTAGCAATAACAACTAATATGCGATGAGACTTACAAATGCCCTAAATCATATTCAGATTGTGCCTAATTTTATGTCAATTGAATTGGATTTCACTGAAATCAGACGTGAAAATTTGAATAAAAGGGCCAAAGTCACACATGTCCTGCACACACACTGTGAACAGAAATGCATGATTAGAACCAGATGCGTTCTTCGGGTTGTCTTATATGGCAATAGAAGTTTTCATGTGGCAAAATCTCTCATGTTTAGAAGAATTAAATAAATTGTAAATGGTGGCATTATCTGGAAAACATACCTCACGAGTGACTTTTTCAGCTTTGTCTTTAAATTGTTTAGAATTTGGGTTAGCCAGTGCTGGAACAAAGGTTTCCTTGATGCGGAAGATCAATGTGAAAACTTCAGTTACTGGTGCATTTGTTGAAGTTGTGCCAGCTGTGTTCGGGGGCGAAGTCTTGCCCACTGTAAGGTTGATCTCATCTGTGATTGCGGGTGAAGTCACGTCCATTGTGGGGTCGATCTGAGCTGTGCTTGCGGGTGAAGTCGGGTCCACTGCAGAGCCCACCTGAGCTGCACTTAGGACTGAAGTCATGACCATTGAAGATGATTAGAATAGAATAGTGGACCATAACAAAGTTGGACTCAAAATTAGAAACTGATGCTGATAAAACAGAAACAAGGCAATGTGCTTCATAAAGCTCAGTTGAATCACAGATCTGTTTAATCTATGATTTTAATCTTTGAGGTAAACTGCAGAGTCAGGGGCGGCTCATATCAATGGACTAGCAGGATTACCCCCCCCCCCCCCCCCCCCCCAAAAAAAAAAAAAAGGTAAAAGAAAAATAAATATAAGGTTCCATATTTTAAGCCTTCACATCACCTTATCTGTGATTAATAAACATTTTAAAGAGGATTCTTTGTGATTTTTTTAGACTGAGTGTAACAGCACCACTGGCAGAATGATGTGAAGCGAGGCTGTGAGTGAACTGGAACTTGCCCAGTGCTGGAGGCAGGGATACGCTCTACTGGAGGTTCATACAGCCAATCAGTGCCAGTGTATAACATGACTACACAGTGTGACACACCCACTGAGTTTTGAGCCCCACTGGGTTAATATATTCTAGTCCATGTTGGTGACGTTTCCGTAACACGTCGCCAGGAGGCGCAGTACAGACTCACTCACAGGTGGAATGAATGTGAATGAAGTGGATTATTTACTCTATCATTAATCTTCCACGAAAATAATTTTGGAGGAGAAACTGAAAGTTAACGGACTGAGCACATCTATATCAAAGTACAAATTACATAAAAGGAGAAATGAAAAAAACTACGTTTTGTGGGGATTTTTTTTTTTGCTTGAATAAAAGGGTTAGAACTTTTCTGTGTACTCTTTTTGTTATTCAGATGAAACACAGTTCAGCTTCAAATGCCAAAAGTTAAATATAAACTCTTAAATTATATATAAATTATAGATGTTATTCCCTGCCCCTCCACCTTTTTAAATGCTGGAAGTAAACAATGATAATAAAAAGAAAGCAGTGTGTATTTTCCATGGAACATTTGGAATATTTCTCCTCTATACTACTCTTCTCTGTTTGACCAACTGCAACATTTCCTGAGTATAGATCATCAGATGTGATGACAAGAACCATCTCAAATAAGGACTTGATGGATGACATCAAAACAGCGTTTCAACCCAACCCTTGGGACGTAATGATATTCAAATTAAATTAATCGACTTATTAAAGCAGCATATGTCACAAATATGACCATCAGCAGATATATCCAGTTAGGCATTGCTAAGCTACCACCATCATGCTGTTTACACAATGAAACCTTCTGAAATAATCTGTCTCACGATCATTCTGACAGGCACTCTTACTTCAGTACAGATATGCATCTAAGTGAAAACAAGACACTGATAAGTTCTTTGTGATAAAAGGCCAAGCACTCAACACGAGATCTCATCTCATTATCTCATCTCATTATCTCTAGCTGCTTTATCCTTCTACAGGGTCGCAGGCAAGCTGGAGCCTATCCCAGCTGCCTATGGGCGAAAGGCTGGACAAGTCGCCAGGTCATCACAGGGCTGACACATAGACACAGACAACCATTCACACTCACACCTATGGTCAATTTAGACTCACCAGTTAACCTAACCTGCATGTCTTTGGACTGTGGGGGAAACCGGAGCACCCGGAGGAAACCCACGCGGACACAGGGAGAACAAGCAAACTCCGCACAGAAAGGCCCTCGCCGGCCCCGGGGCTCGAACCCAGGACCTTCTTGCTGTGAGGCGACAGCGCTAACCACTACACCACCGTGCACGAGATGTCAGGATAAATCAATAGATCGCTCACTATTTATCACAGAATTCATAGATGAATGAAGATTAACGTTAACAAGAACAAGTTTGACAATTTTGTGGTTTACTGCCAATGTTATTGTGTCACAAATGTCACAGTTCTCGAGGAACTTTAGTATAATATGTAAACTGACAGTAGTTAAATAAAAAAAACGACCTGTAAATTAATCTACAATGCTATTTCTAGCAAATATATTTCAGCAGGATAATAGAAGTGACTACAGAAACTGAGATGAAGTTCAGTGAACACTTACCAATCAGACACAAAACGGCCAGTATAATCTTCCTGTCCATAGTGTTGTTTACAACCTAAAAGTAAATTATATATCAGATTATATATCAGCTATGCAAGTAAAGTGTCTCTGTGGCTGTATAAATCTTATCTTACTTATCTTCCCTGTTTTATGATTACTGTTGTCATTTTCCCCCTATTTTATTTCTATTTTATTTATTTTCAATATGTATTCATACATGGTTTTTTATTAATGCTCTTGCTTTTCCATTTTAATTTTCATTATTTTAATTGCCTAATTTCACTCATCTCAGTTTTGAAATGTTTTACTGCTTGTAAAGCACTTTGTAACTTTTTGAAAAGTTCAGAATAAATAAAGTTATAGCAACAACAACAACAACAACACCAACAATAATAATAATAATAATAATAATAATTTTAAATGACAGCTGTATAATTATAATAAGATAGTTTTAATTAATTAATTAATTAATTAATTAATTTGTATATTTAAAGCAATTTTCTTGACAGCAGACAAAATATTCTATCATGTACACTGTAAGTGAATATAACATTTTTAAGCATAATGTTTCAGTGAATATTAAATATCTTAATATTTAAATTGTCTATAAGAGCCTGATACATTTTATATCATCTTACAGTCTGGTGATTCTCGGGACAAAGTAAAGTAATAAGTCACCTGAGTCCACAGGTAGCAGAGATGGAGTGTTCTCAGTCTAGTGGCAAAGTCTAAAATATCGAGCAGGTAAATGCGATATTTATTCAACAGGAGTAACAACGTATTTACTCTCATGATGCAAAACCCATGATGTCAAAAGGGCCTGGCAGCCAATCACAGCTTGGCTGACAACCTGAAAAACAACATTATTACCAAATGACGCTTCCTGCCTTTTTCGTTTATTTATAGCAGGATAAAGAAAGGGTAAAAATAAAATTTAGAATGTGATGATAAATTATATAATGTTAATGTTCTCAGAGGATTTTCTGGGGGAAGCCATGGCCCAGTGATTAGAGAAGTGATTATATGTCTCTGTATTCGAGCTTTGTGCTTTACTGTGTATGGTGACCATAAATTACATGCATATTCAAGGCAGGGCCTCACTGAAGTACAGTAGAGGAGCTGCCTTGTCGCAGTATCACGTACTGTCTGTCCCAGCAGAGCCCAGGGCTTTACATTAGCACCCGCCCACCCGCCAAATGCGGGTAAAATTCGGCTTTGGCGGGTAATGACTTTAGTCCCACTAGCCACTTTGGCGGGTGGTTTATTCTGTGGTATACAATATTTGTAGTTTTCTCTGAAGGCATCTGATCTAATAAACGCATTGCAATGTGATATTACGCAACTCCCATGAGCACCTGCATAAACATTTTGACAACATGTTAGAATTGTTTAGAACGTTCATTAACGTCAGATAAAATCAGTGATGCGGTAACCTGCGGTTAATGAACGAAGCAACAAAGTTGCTGATGACTGACAAGCGCACTATTTGGCGACATATAGCTGGAGTTTCAAACCCTGCTGCTCAGGGAAAAGGGGCAGAGATGCGCAGCGCCGGAGCAGCATTGTAAAATCCCAGAGGTCCGTGATGCGCTAAGCGCGCGCCCAGACACATCGGCGCGAGAAGACATTGTCCGCAGGGGGTGCTGTGACGTGACCTGGGACATTTTTTTGAAGGGGGGTCTGGGGGTCCTCCCCCAGAAAATTTTGTATTTCTTAGATGCAATTTCCTGCATTTTAACCAATCAGGCGTCCGAAATCCTTTTAACCTTCATCCTACCAAGTGGGGTCCATCTGGACCCCGCACCTATATGTTTTTTTGCCATTTTAAAAATATGTGAAATACTGCCTCACCGTTTTATGAATCTGTCGGAATTTATGTCTTAATTAAAACACTAAAGCACCAGAAGATCAGCTTTTTGCATCGTGAAGGTATAATTAATTTGTTACTGGGGTCCAACCGGACCCCAGAGTAAAGTTTATCTGTCTTTCATTTTATAATTGAATAGCACACTGAAAGTTAACTTCTTTTATTTATTTTATGTTCCATAATGAAACTACCAAGGCATTCCTTCTTTGGGTCCGTGTGGACCCCACTGCTGCAATAAGCACAGGCTGCAAAACAAAAGCCCTAAATTATTTTACAATTACTTTTTTGTTTTAAATTCTGTAAGAAAAGACTTAAGTTGTAATCCAGAATGTTTTACAGCTGCATGAGCTGCAAAAATCATGTATATAATGCCAATTTTTTTTTGTGGCGCTATAATTTGCTACATGTATGCTAGTTATTGCAATATTATTGCAATGTTATTGCATTTACAATACATCATTGATATTCAGCCATAGTGGATTTTGTTCTTCAATAAAGTTATGTCTGTTTGCTGCATTGAATTGGTTCTTACTGCATTGATTTCAAGGTATTCCCTCCTGGGGTCCATACGGACCCCGCCAGTTTGTGTATGTAAAATTGGCTGGTAGGATGAAGGTTAAGTGTGTTCTTTATGCCTTGGGCCCTTTAGTGTATTGCTGTTATTAATACAAGATGTTCTGAACAAAACTTATCTGGTGATTTTGTCTTTATAAGCTTTAATTTTAAAGAAAAGTATTGGGGTCCAAACGGACCCCACATGGTAAGATTAAGGTGTAAAATAGCATGGTAGGATGAGGGTTAAGCTTGCAATTGCAATATTTCGTTAAACTGCCTACTACTTATAGGCCTAATCCGTAAAAACGACGTTTTTTTTTTTTTTTTTGAGTGATGACGGAAGAATCTGAAGCCTGTCTGTCAATGACAATTCTCAGTTAACACGATTACGAAGGACAGGTTATTTTAGAAGCAGAAGCGCACAGCTGTGGTTTAACAGTCGCAGGTTTTACATCTGCTCTAGATAAACTGAAGGAGACGCGGATTCCACCCGATTACAGCCTTACATACCCAGATCCAGTCAAGCGAGTGTGCATTTCAAATACAGTAGTTAGTCGCACGCACGGGCGCAGATAGAGGGGGGGACGGGGGGGATTCGTCCCACCCAGATTTAAATTCACCTCGTTCGGTCCCCCCCCCCCCCCCCCCACTTATAGGGAGGAAAAAACGTCTATGCTGTCTTTCTTTGCATAAGGCAAACCTCACGGAAAAAATCAAAAGACTAATTACTAGGGCTGCACAATTAATCGAAAATCGCGATTTTGGCTGCCACGATTAAATTAAATGAAAATCGCGATTTATTTCCATTTAAAATGCGAGCTCTGCTGCATATCTGATCAAGCACTTTTTGACCAGTACTCCGCCAAACCATTAGGGGGCGAACCGACGCATGTAAGGTTTCATTACTCCGCCTAAATAAGCAAGCAAGCCAAGTGCGCAGAGCTTCAGTGCAGCGGTATCTTCTTCAAGGGGTGATAGCGTGAGAGTAGGTAACAGATTGAGGTGAGAGAGAAAAGCTAACTATGTCGGAACAACAGACTATTTAGCACTGGAGGCAATGTTGTGACCTGCCTTCGCTCATGTTTAAAGCCAGAGCATGTTGATAGGCTGCTCTTTCTAGCTAAAAACTTGTAGGCCTCAGTATAATGCTATGTAATTGTTGCAATTGAGTTTTCAGTTCCTTCATCCTTTGGTAATTTCTTGGATAAATTTAATTTATTTGTCATTTGGAAATCAGAATTTCTCTTTTAAATTTCATTCTGCACTGAAAGCTGTTCATATTGTTTGTTTGAATATAGTGAAATAAAATTTAAGTGATTTCCCTAACATCAAGCATAATTGTGATTAATAATCGTGATTACAATTTTGATCAAGATAATCGTGATTATCATTTTTCCATAATCGTGCAGCCCTACTAATTACCATTCGGTTTATTGAGGTGCACAGCAGTACATACATAGTTGCAACAACTCACATAAAACAAAACAAAGACTGATATTCGGTTGGTTGAGCTGCGCAGACTGCACAGGTTGCGAGCTCGAGCTTGGTTGCTATGGTTACCCACAACAAGTTTGACAGGCATATCGGGGACAGCTCCTAGTTCAGGACCCCAACATGGCATGATGAAGGGTGCCAAACCGAAAAGGCAGAAAACGATTGCATCGTTTTTTCAAAAAACAATGACTGTAAGTAAACTGTGCCTTACTTTATCATATCACCTTGCAATTTTTTGATAGTCTGTTCAAAGTAATGTCGTAGTGAAAGTAAAATCGTACGGAGTAGAGATGCCTTTCTGGTAGCCTCCTTCTTTCGGTGGTAGCCTGTAGATACAGTGCTCAGAAGGCAGTTTTAAGGGCATCAGAGTATATTCCTCGCACAACACATGTTGGGGGTGGAGTTGGGGTTGGTTTGCTGGTAGCTTTGTCCCCCCCAGTTCAAAAAATGTATCTGCGCCCCTGGTCGCACGCACGCACACACACACACATGAAACAGAACAACACTCTCGCTGGAACAACACAAACACCATGGTTCTCTCAATCAACAGACCGAAATCCATGAACCCACTCATCCTACTACTATGGGTTAGTGACACTAACTTAGTGTTCTATTGCAAAAATCACTCATAAAAGTGATGCAGCGGTATTTCACACTCTCCATTAAGAAAAGTAAAAGTAAAACATGATGAGCATGGACACACCGTTTTAAACGAACATTTTTTAAGACTGTAGTTACATCTGAGTCAACTTCAAAGCACGATGCTAGCAACACCTGCACTTGTTCAAGGCATACCAAATAGGCTCAAGTGAACACGACACAGCGGGCAAAATTAATAACCAAATGGCCTTACCTTAAAACGCTGTCTTGATCATATGACTTCTCGCAATTATTCCACTTAAATCCACACGGTTCTCTTCTGAGACATAGTAACTATTAAGTATCAACTAACTAACTAACTAACTAACTAACTAACTAACTAACTAACTAACTAACTCTTACTCTTCTCTACAGATGGTCGACTCGTACTCGTTTCCTGTTGTAATTTCGCATGCTGAAAAGCTGAACGTCAACGTCACGACAAAAAAAAATTCTGATGGTCCACTAGGCTACATATTAAGTTATAAGTTTTAATTAAATCCTTTTTTAAATAACTAAAATGTAGCCCTCATCATCCTACATCTAAAACATGACATATAAAATCAGCAGAGCCAAATGAAAACAAATAAATAAACAAATATATTTTCACGTAAGTTTTGTTTTATGTTCATGTCAGTTTTGAGGGTCCACCACCAGGGGGTGCTGCCGCACCCCCCGCACCCCCGGTTCCCGCGCCGGTGCCCAAACATGTTCGCCATATTGAAATGAGAGGGTGAATTACACATCACACAAGAGATCTGTTCCTGAAATTACTTTTAATGGTGTTTGAACTGAATATCGTAAGTTTTGAAAAAAAAATCATGTATGTGGCAAGAGTAAGAATAATTTAAGCTTGTTTAATGGTTTGATCTGCCCCAAGCAATGAGGAGAAAAGTTACCCTAACCATGCAGCCTATGGAACTGAGATACATGAACAATCTGGCATCCGTTACACCTGCACACACACACACAAAATAATATTTCTAGGGGAAAAAAATCAGCATACACCACCATGTTTTAGGCAAAGTTATGCAAGGCAAACATAAGTTGAAACTTTCCACTCTATTGCTTTGGCTTTTCGAATGATTTATTTTTAAAATCACAAACAAGGCAGGTTACAACTGCGCTGCTGCACATGTAGTACGGAGTAAACCTGAAAAGTAAACCCAATCTGCTCAGAGAGTCATATGAGCTGCTCTTGAGCTCCTCTTTAGCCTCTTTCAAGATATTGAATATAGGGTTTTGATGGCGCATCCTATATGGAAAGCCACGAGAGGCAAAACATGGCCACGTTCACATTACACCACAGGTTCCTGAATGTGGTCCTGGAATGCACCATTTCCCCCTGGTTCAGCTATAATCAGCTAATTAACTAATTATACAAAAGTTCAGTAATATACAGACTCACTAATTTGATTGGCTGAGCAGCGTTCCATTAGTGCCTATGTTTAGTATAGACCCATCCCACGTGACGTCACGACAAATGCGGCTGCCATTTTGGACATGAACTACCAGTAGTCTACCACAGCCAACAACGAGGAACGACGGCGAAGCATCGAAAGGAATATAGCCATCAAAGAAAGTTTTTACTTTCAGCAAGACTTCCATCATGCCATTATATTGTTGTGCACATGGATGTAGTAACCATCAACACAAAAGGCAAGATTTATCATTTTATCGGATCCTGACAGATGCTGACCGAAGGAGAAGATGGATGGTCTCTAAAATATTGGCAAAATGATGTTTATTGACATAGCAATCGTGTGTAACGGGAAGCATTTGCATATCCGAAGTGTTGTGTTTACATCAAAGATAAAATAAACCGATTTGACAATGACTGCTGCTGCCAGGTTGGGGACACAAACTAGTAGAAAGGAAGTGTGCCAACAGTGTCAACACACTTCCTTTGTGGTCGATTCTGCTTTAAAGTAAGATGCATTTAATTATTCGTCTGCTGTGGGTTTGGAATCGGTAGCCTGACCGATTCATTCATGTTTGTGGTGCCATTTGTTTGTTGACACGTGTTGAAATGGAAGATTGGTTGTTGACATGATTTCCAGTGATGCTTTGGTGCTGCTGTGGATCAGATGTGTTGAGTAGCCTGACTGTTTTGTTTTTTCTTGCGTGTGGTATCATTGTTGACGTAAGGTTGTTTTTTGAACATGCCAATGTGGACACGATTTCCCCTGATGAGTTATGACTTCAGACGCGATGCATGTGTGGAGGTGTGGTGTCCGCGTGATATGTGCGTAAGATAGGCTTCTCATGTGTTTGGAGATCCACGCTCTGAAACAAGCGCAAGCGCAAGCACCCCCCCCCCCCCCCCCCCCAAGGGAAAAAAGCGGATTGTAACACACACAGGAAAGTCTGAGATTTTATGATGTTATTTTCTAAAGACTAGGACTGTAAAGATCAATAATATTTAAATAAGATCCTTTTACTTGTACATAGTGAATGAGGAGGGTCTTCAATGCTGAAAGAAATTACCAAAAGGCTGATACTTAGTCTACAGTACCATCAAGATGGTTACTGTAAAGTCTACCATATAAAGTATCTTTTAGTTACAAATAAAAAAAACAATCATATCAGATCAAATCATATCATATGATATTATATATCATATCAATTTCAATATCTGAAACAAACCAGTGACTGCTACTGCTGAGAAAGGGCAGCTGAGAATTACGGAAAGACCTCGTGACGACTTGGAGGCCTGAAGGATTCAGGTGAAGTTCCATTAAAATACAAGTTTGCATCACAAAAAGCAGGGACTAATAAGTGATTGAATTATGGTTAACCATGATTTATCCAGGTACCGCCAGAGCTTTATTAACATATTTAACTAACATGTTACTAACTTCCCTCTTTTAGCCAAAGAAAACAAGAGTTTTACTTTATGAATAAAAAAAATGCAGATCTGTTTCACTCACCTCAGTTGGAATTTGCTATAATGAACCCTACATGAGCTACATTTGAGACAATGTTATATTTGCTGCAATAGTATAGAACCTTGAACAAAGTTTTGGGGAGGTTCTACCTGAGATTTGAACTTTGATTACTGGATTCAGAGTCCAGAGTGCTAATCAGCACACTACGGAACTAAGATGCCACCTGAGCTCCAACCTCCTCACAACCATTATGGCACTCAATCTTACAGCCAGCTTATAATATATACACCATACAGTGTATTGTGTATATTGTATTATAAGAAATAATTAAATTGAATTACACAAATAAAATGTGCAAAGTTTATTTCATAAAACATTTATAGTTATTTCACAGTCCCATACACAATATATAAATTAGTGTACATATAAATGACTAGACATTGACATATTAGTTTATCCTGTTAACTATACATCTGTTTCAAGAATATTCCTATTGATTTAAATTGAATAAATGAAAGACAGCAATCAATAGGACTGTTTAGAAGTGGAGAAGTGTTCAGGTATGTCATCACCATCATTAAATCCTCAGTTTCATAATTTAAAATTTGTTTTTCTCATGAAAGCAGATATTGTTTACAAAAACACCCGATTCCATTTAGCTTATGAATTAAATATTAATAAATAAAAAGCATATATACATGTTACAAAAGGAACTACTTACAACAGTAGAATAGGTTGAAATGTTAAATAGCGTTGTTAAGTTATTGTGTGCGTTTTCTGATCAGGCTTAGAGCTAACAGTGCAATGCCGCTGAAAGTAGAAGTGGTAGAAGAGACAGCCATATCATGGAAAGTGAGCTGGCAATCACTGGTGGCATGGAATTACCTGCAAAATATAAACATAAACATGAAATTAAATGTACACAAATACATCTTTAAACCTAAAGTATACAAGAAATTTGGGTTTGGATTATTTACAATTAATAAGCACTAATTAATAAATAACAGGAATATCATAGCATGTTGATACTGACTAATAACATGGGTGACATTGATGGAGTTTGGCTCAACAGGAAAGGTCAAGCTGCTCACTCCTTTTGCAAGAACGTCTTTCACTTTGGTGTCAGTCACGTTAGCGCCAGAAAGGAAAGACATGAGGCTGTGTGTCACAATAGAACCATTCCTGAAATTGCACAAACAAAGAGATACAGGTAAAAATTCAACCATTAATCAACAAAGAAACAAACATTCAGAGCCATATCCGCCTTCTTACGGTACCTGAACTGGAAGATTTGCATGAGATGGAAGTTTTTAAAGGCTTTCTTGTACAATGGTTCAATCTAGGATGAAGAAGAAGAATTCGGTGATCAAAAATCAACAGATAAAATGGTTTGTTATTTAGCCATAGATAAAGTTAGCAATAATAACTAATATGTGAAGACACTTACAAAGGCTCTAAATCATATTCAAATTGTGTTATGTTATGTCAATTGAATTGGATTTCACTGAAATTGAACGTGAAAATTGGAACAAAAAGGCAAAAGTCACACATGTCCTGCACACACACTGTGAACAGAAATGCATGATTAGAACCAGATGCGTTCTTCAGGTTGTCTTATATGGCAATAGAAGTGTTTGTGTGGCAAAATCTCTCATGTTTAGCAGAATTAAATAAATTGGAATGGTGGCATTATCTGGAAAACATACCTCACGAGTGACTTTTTCAGCTTTGTCTTTAAATTGTTTAGAATTTGGGTTAGCCAGTGCTGGAACAAAGGTTTCCTTGATGCGGAAGATCAATGTGAAAACTTCGGTTACTGGTGCATTTGCTGTAGTTGTGCCAGCTGTGTTCGGGGGCGAAGTCTTGCCCACTGTAAGGTTGATCTCATCTGTGATTGCGGGTGAAGTCACATCCATTGTGGGGTCGATCTCAGCTGTGCTTGCGGGTGAAGTCGGGTCCACTGCAGAGCCCACCTGAGCTGCACTTAGGGCTGAAGTCATGACCATTGAAGATGATTAGAACAGAATAGTGGACCATAACAAAGTTAAAATCAAAATTAGAAACTGATGCTGATTAAACAGAAACAAGGCAATGTGCTTCATAAAGCTCAGCTGTATCACAGATCTGTTTAATCTATGATTTTAATCTTTGAGGTAAACTGCAGAGTCAGGGGCGGCTCATATCAATGGACTAGCAGGATTAACTGCCCCCCCCCCCCCCCAAAAAAAGGAAAAAAAGGTAAAAGAAAAATAAATATAAGGTTCCATATTTTAAGCATTCACATCACCTTATCTGTGATTAACTAACATTTTAAAGATGATTCTTTGTGATTTTTTTAGACCGAGTGTAACAGCACCACTGCCAGAATGATGTGAAGCGAGGCTGTGGGTGAACTGGAACTTGCCCAGTGCTGGAGGCAGGGATACGCTCTACTGGAGGTTCATACAGCCAATCAGTGCCAGTGTATAACATGACTACACAGTGTGACACACTGTAAGATTGTGTGTGTTCTCGTGCATAGCTGTCCTGAGCTTTATGACCCTTTCACACCCTGGTAAACGTGCATAATCGCGAGAACATACTCTTTTATTTTCTCTGTACCTTCTAGTTTCGCTGAAACCACATTCCTGGTTCCTCCTGTTCTAGGGGGTGTATGGTCTGCTCTTTCATGTATAATAAAAACGACTCCTTATCTGGCGAGTTGACCTTGTGCCCCCGAGCCCCTTACTTATCTTGTCACGCAAGCTTCTGATGTATATAAACCCTGCTCTCTCTGTGTATCACTGAGCAGTGCCTGAATAAACCAGATTGATTTAACTCGTGTGGTTTGTTTTAACCCTGCTCCAGAGCGCTCTTACGTCAACGCATCTGAACTGAGACAGACACAGGTTCTAACAATTTGGTGACCCCGACGTGATACTCTCAATCAGGTAAGACATGTTTGATTGACTACCTGGTTGGCAGTAGTTTCGTAGTGTCCTACGGAGGACAGTTTTCCCTGGTTCGAGTCCAGGAAGAGCGCGCTATACAAATTTGTACTATATTTGTTGTCTGTTCCTCTTCAGATCCGTTTGTTGTCATTGTACGATGGGAAGCTCGTTCCCTAAGCCTGCGCCAGGGGAAACCCCGGCCGAATGGATGACTAGGTGCGGTTTCGCTTATTATGTTTCTCCCTGGCTCGATAATTTGGCAGGTTGGACCGAGGCCAACCCTCAAATTCCTTCATATCCTCGCCGAGGTACTTTCGATCCTGGTTATCTTGCATCGGCCCATCGCATGATTTATGAGGGATTAGGGGACCCCGGATGGGATCGCCCGTATATGCGGGAAGGATATGCCAAATGGTATGATATGAAGAAGATTTGGGATAATTTTAAACAGGCTTATACTCCCCGTTCAGTCCTGAAATCCATCCCGAAGCCTCGGGCTGCACCCGTCACCAAGGAAACGGAGGAGGCGGCGCTAGGAAAATCCAAATCTCATTCTGCTCCTCCAGCCTCGTTAGATAGTAAACCTCCACCTTATAGTAAGGCTGGAAAAATTACTGGTAAATCGCCGTCAGCTGCAAAAACGATTCCTAAAATTTATCCGTCCCTGGCTGCTGTGTCTGCGTGCCCCCCCCCCCCCCCCACGGTTGACAGAGGGCAGCGTCCCGGAGGGATAAAGGGTGCGCCTGCATCAGCCAAGAACGGCAAAGACGAAGAAAGTAGTGACGATACCGATGATGACACTGATGATGACGATTGGGATAATCCCGATGGTGTGGGTCCAGACACCGGCTCGCGTCCTTATCCGCCACAAAACGCTGCTTGTGTATGGGTTGCAAAGCGCAGTGGTATTGATATAACTCCTCCGTCCCCGTCGGCTCTTAAGGACATCATCTCGCTTCTTCCGTCACCCGATAAGCCCTTGCTTTTTGTTGATCAGTTAATTAATGTTTCTCGTAATTGTCAGCTTACGGGAGCTGATTACCGGTTTATTCTGCAAAATAAATTAGGAGGCGCATATGATGAGACAGCCCTGTTAGAAAACGTTCAGGTTCTCGCCCCCGTCAATGATCAAGCTGAAAATATTAAGGAAGAGTATGAAGGGGATGACGGTCGCCCGCGTCGGCGCACCGTGACTACCTTCTTTTGGAAGGACACGCCGAACGCACTGCAGCAGCTTCGTGAGCAATTGACGCGATACCTGCTCGCCTTAAAACAAGCAAATAGAGACCTGTCACAGGTCACTAATTGCAAACAGGAGCGTTCTGAGCTGACGTCGGCTTTCTGGAAGCGCTTTGGGGAAGTTTGGCAACATTTGGGAGGTCTTGAACTTGATTTGGCAAACCCGAACCCAATGTTCTTGTCCACCTTTCTGTCTAATTGTCGCCCCGAAATACAGAGCGTTTTAAAACATCACTGGAGTGACCGGAATAATCTGGTCCTCCGTCAGGCCGGGGAGCGGGTGCACACGCTGGAGAGCGATGGTCTTTTAGACTGTAAAACGAATAAAGCATGTTTATCCGTCGTGCCGGGCGGACGAGCGGAGGGACGACAGGAGAGGGGTCGCCGAACGGGACCGCGCGGCGGGGGAGGGAGGAGAAATGGAAAGTGCCACTATTGTGGAAAAGAGGGGCACTGGATAAGAGAATGTCATGCGAAACAGCGAGATGAGCAGGAACGCGAGAAACCCGTCATGCGCGCCGGTTCAAGCCCCACAGGGCAGAGAGATCCTGCCCGCCCATAGGGCTGCCCTCAGAGCGATGAAACCCCGACCGTTGCTATGTTAAATCTTTTATTCAGCTCCCCTCTTAACGAAGATCTTCCCACTATTGTTTTATGCCTGGCAGGGACTGAATATCCTTTTTTACTCGACACCGGGGCTACCATGTCCTCAGTGGGGAGGGAATATGCGGGTCCTTTATCTACACGGTCTGTAAGCTCTGTGGGAATAGAAGGGGTTCCTTTCCATTCCAGTTGCACGCCCCCCCTTTCTGTTACTTGTGCCCTTGATCCTTTACTGAAGTTTTCTCACTCCTTTGTTTGCATGCCTGATTGCCCTTTTAACCTGCTTGGACGGGACCTCATGAGCCTCCTAGGGCTCTCTATTTCTTTTAGTGGCTCACACATGGTTGTTGACATACCAGACGACACTTCGTCGGCTGCTCTTGCCCTCACCTCCCTTTCTCTTCCCCATAACCTTCTCAATGCTGCTTGTGCCGTTACCCACCTCACACCCTCTCTTTCTGATCTCCCAGCTTCTCTTTGGGCGAAACATAAGGACGAGGTGGGCTTTGTTAAGTGTACCCCTTACGAGGCGGTCATTAAACATTCCTCGCCTGTGTATGTGAAACAGTACCCCCTTTCCCCCGCTAAGCTATCTGGCATTGATGATGTTTTATGTTCTCTCCTAGAGCAAGGTGTGGTCGTCCCCTGTGTTAGCCCTTATAACACTCCAGTGAACCCGGTGCAGAAGCCCAACGGCACGTGGCGTTTCACCCAGGACTTGCGTAAGATTAATGAGTTAATTATCCCAGTCGCCCCATTAGTTCCAGACGTTCCCTCTCTTATGGCCTCGATTCCGTGTGAACATGCTTTTTTCTCTGTAATTGATCTCTGTTCTGCCTTTTTCAGCGTCCCTGTGGGCCACGACACGCAGCCCCTGTTCGCTTTTACGCACAGGGGAAAGCAGTACACATGGACCAGGTTACCCCAAGGATATGTCGATTCCCCCGCGGTTTTTACAGCCGTAGTGAGGGACGCCTTGGCCGATTTGTGCCTCCCCTCGGGCTCCTCCGTGCTCCAATACGCGGATGATCTTCTGGTAACGGCGGAGGACGAGGACCTTTGCGCTAAAGCCACACTCGCTCTCCTCTCTCTTCTGGCGCAAGAAGGTTTCAAGGTCTCACGAACTAAGCTTCAGTTCTGCCTCCCCACTGTTCGATATCTGGGTCACGATCTCTCCCAGGGCTCCCGCAGGCTCAGCCCCGAGCGTGTGCAGGTCATCCTAGACACTCAGGTGCCCGCCACAAAACACGCCCTCATGGCTTTTCTGGGACTTATCAATTACTGCCGCCAGTGGATTCCTGACTGTTCCACCTATGACAAGTGTCTGCGCTCTGCAATTCTGCACTCGGACCCTTTGACTCAGCCCCTGGTGTGGTCTGATGAGATGCTGACGGCCTTCAGGGCCTTGAAACAGGCTTTATGCTCGGCCCCTGCTCTCGGACTTCCGAATTACCGTTTGCCGTTTCATTTATATGTGTGCAACCAGCAGGGAACTGCGTCTGGGGTTTTGGCGCAGGAGCACGGGGGGGGTATGCGGCCTTGTGCGTTCCTCTCTAAAACTCTTGATTCTGTGGCACAGGGTCTCCCTGCTTGCCTCAGGGCGGTGGCTGCATGTGCTGTCATGGTCACGGACGCTGAACGGCTGGTTTTGTCTCACCCGCTCGTTCTCCACACCTCACATGATGTAGTGCACGTTTTAAAGAACCTCAGTACCCAGCATTTATCTGCGCAGCGTCGCTCTGGATACGAGTCTATTCTTTTGGCCACCGAAAACCTTACTGTTAAGCCCTCCTCCTCCTTTGATTCTCTCGCGCACGCGCTTCAGCGCCTCCTCAATTCACAGGATGATTTTCTTCCTTCTGAAACACACGACTGCATTTCTAGCATTCTTTTCGAGACAAGTATCCGCCCCGACTTACGCTCCACCCCGTTACTTTCAGGTGATTCGCTGTTTGTGGACGGCTCGTGCTCACGCCCCTCTGACGGCGTTTTCGTGTGTGGTTATTCTGTGTGCCGCCTTCCTGATGAAACTGTTGAAGCTTTTTCTCTTCCTTTCTCCTCGGCTCAGGCTGCCGAACTATACGCTCTAACCCGTGCATGTGTTATTGCCCAGGACACAGACGTCACTATCTACACTGATTCACGTTACGCTTTCGGCGTTGCTCACGACTTTGGTCGGATTTGGGCTTCGCGTGGGTTCACCACTGCAGACGGTAAGCCCATTTCTCATTCTTCGCTTGTTACTGATTTAATCACCGCCTGTCTTCTCCCGCGCTCTTTAGCCATTGTTAAGACTCGTGCTCATTGTATTGGGGACTCTTTTGAGATCAGGGGAAACTCTCTCGCCGATCGCATTGCCAAAGCCGCGGCTGCCTCCGGTGTTTTTCCGCCTTCGCTTACTCTCTCCCTGGTCTCATCCAGTCGCATGATTAGTGCCGTTCTTCCGGACATTGACTTGATCTCCCTCCAGGCCTCCGCTTCGGCCTCAGACAACCATTTCTGGGACTCATGCGGCGCGCAGCCGTCTGACGGCGTTCGGATCGATGCTCAGGGCCGCCTTTGTTTGCCTAGACATTGCACTCCATTTCTCGTCCGCGAGTTTCATGGTCCCACTCACCGCGGACGAAGGGGGGTAGTGGAGGATTTATCCAAAATATTTTGCATCGACAAAATACACACCGATGTACATCACATTCTAGACAGATGTTTAACGTGCGCCCAGAATAATCCATCTAAACCAGGCGCGGTACATCAGCACCTTCCCATACCTGACACGCCGTTCCAGGAATGGCAGATTGACTTCACTCACATGCCAAAGCAGGGCCCCTTTAAGTATCTTTTGGTCATGGTCGACAAATTTTCACGATGGGTGGAGGCTTTCCCTTGCGGGAAAGAAGACGCTCGCACGGCGGTAAACAAATTGACGCAAGAAATCATTCCGCGTTATGGCCTCCCGGTAGGGATAGACTCTGACAAAGGGACGCCGTTCACCTCTAAGGTGACACAAGAACTATGTAAGGACCTAAAAATCCTTTGGCGATTCCACATCCCGTACCATCCACAATCCTCCGGCATTGTGGAGCGCGCAAATAGAACAATCAAGGGTAAGCTGCGCAAGGCAATGCAAGAAACCGGCACTAAAAATTGGGTACAAGTTTTACCCTTAGTCCTCGCTGACATGCGAATGACCGCTCAAGTGGCCCTCGACAACCTGTCTCCGTACGAGCTCGTGATGGGCCGGCCTTTTCCTACACCCTGGCGCAGAGGTATGCAGGCTATAGGAACGAGTGATCTTGATGTACATCTCAGTGAGTACGCCGTGGGTCTCATGCGGGTACTTGATGAGTACTGGACGAGACTAAATTCCAAAAAGCCTCCCATTCCTGAGGCACCCACTCACCCCTTTGAGGTAGGGGATAAAGTGTTGGTAAAGAAATTCGCTAAATTAGGCGCTCCTTTGGAGGAACCGCCCTACAGTGAACCCACGGATGTGCTCGCTGTAACTCGAACGGCTGTACTAACTGACCTTTTTCCACAGTGGATTCATGCCAGTCGAATAAAGAAGGCTCCAATGTAATAGAAATCTATATTGTTGATGCTTAACAGGTTTTTATGTTACAGAAAGTTGCTGTGACAATAGCTGACGGCCTTTTCAGGGATCCCCTTTCCAGCATCCGGAGTGATCCGGTTTCGGCTGATCTACAAAGAGGGGATGGTCGGTGCGTCCCGCAGACTTCTGAACTGAGGAATCTGGAAGACACGTGAGCCTGGGCTACCTTCAACTATCTACATCCTGTGGACACAGAAAGAACAAAGTCAGTGACCAGTATGACTTTCCTTCTGGTATTGGTCTTAGCGCTTGGAGCAGGGAATCCCGCTCAAGCCAGCCACGAGGACAACGTTTTTTGGCGATTTGCCAATTGGACTGCTAAACAACATACTAATCAGTCTTGTTATGTCTGTCAATACGTTAGAGTCTAAACTGTAGTTATACTCTGTAAACAAAGTATAAAAGAGGGGATTGTAAGATTGTGTGTGTTCTCGTGCATAGCTGTCCTGAGCTTTATGACCCTTTCACACCCTGGTAAACGTGCATAATCGCGAGAACATACTCTTTTATTTTCTCTGTACCTTCTAGTTTCGCTGAAACCACATTCCTGGTTCCTCCTGTTCTAGGGGGTGTATGGTCTGCTCTTTCATGTATAATAAAAACGACTCCTTATCTGGCGAGTTGACCTTGTGCCCCCGAGCCCCTTACTTATCTTGTCACGCAAGCTTCTGATGTATATAAACCCTGCTCTCTCTGTGTATCACTGAGCAGTGCCTGAATAAACCAGATTGATTTAACTCGTGTGGTTTGTTTTAACCCTGCTCCAGAGCGCTCTTACGTCAACGCATCTGAACTGAGACAGACACAGGTTCTAACACACACCCACTGAGTTTTGAGCCCCAATGGGTTAATATATTCTAGTCCATGTTGGTGACGTTTCCGTAACACGTCGCCAGGAGGCGCAGTACAGACTCACTCACAGGTGGAATGAATGTGAATGAAGTGGATTATTTACTCTATCATTAATCTTCCACGAAAATAATTTTGGAGGAGAAACTGAAAGTTAACGGACTGAGCACATCTATATCAAAGTACAAATTACATAAAAGGAGAAATGAAAAAACTAAGTTTTGTGGGTTTTTTTTTTTTTTTGCTTGAATTAAAGGGTTAGAACTTTTCTGTGTACTCTTTTTGTTATTCAGATGAAACACATTTCAATTTCAAATGCCAAAAGTTAAATATAAACTTTTAAATTATATATAAATTATAGATGTTATTCCCTGCCCCTCCACCTTTTTAAATGCTGGAAGTAAACAATGTTAATAAAAAGAAAGCAGTGTGTATTTTCCATGGAACATTTGGAATATTTCTCCTCTATACTACTCTTCTCTGTTTGACCAACTGCAACATTTCCTGAGTATAGATCATCAGATGTGATCTGCAAATGACAAGAACCATCTCAAATAAGGACTTGATGGATGACATCAAGACAGCGTTTCAACCCAACCATTGGGACATAATGATATTCAAATTAAATTAATCGACTTATTAAAGCAGGATATGTCACAAATATGACCATCAGCAGATATATCCAGTTAGGCATTGCTGAGCTACCACCATCATGCTGTTTACACAATGAAACCTTCTGAAATAATCTGTCTCACGATCATTCTGAAAGGCACACTTTGTCTGTTTCTATACTTCAGTACAGATATGCATCTAAGTGAAAACAAGACACTGATAAGTTCTTTGTGATAAAAGGCCAAGCACTCAACACGAGATATCAGGATAAATCAATAGATCACTCACTATTCATCGCAGAATTCATAGACAAATGAAGATAAACATTAGAACCAAGAGCAAGTTTGACAGTTTTGTGGTTTACTGCCAATGTTATTGTGTCACAAATGTCACAGTTCTCGAGGAACTTTAGTATAATGTGTAAACTGACAATACTTAAATTTAAAAAATAACCTAAAAATTAATCTACAATGCTATTTCTAGCAAATATATTTCAGCAGGATAATAGAAATGATGACAGAAACTGAGATGAAGTTCAGTGAACACTTACCAATCAGACACAAAACGGCCAGTATAATCTTCCTGTCCATGGTGTTGTTTACAACCTGAAAGTAAATTATATATCAGATTATACATCAGCTATGCAAGCAAAGTTTCTCAGTTATCTTACTTATCTTCTCTGTTTTATTATTACTGTTGTCATTTTCCCCCTATTTTATTTCTATTTTATTTATTTTCAATATGTATTCATACATGGTTTTTTATTAATGCTCTTGCTTTTCCATTTTATTTTTCATTATTTTAATTGCCTAATTTCACTCGTCTCAGTTTTGAAATGTTTTAATGCTTGTAAAGCGCTTTGTAACTTTTTGAAAAGTTCAGAATAAATAAAGGTACAGGAACAACAACAATAACAACAACAACAAAAACAACAACAACAACAACAACAATAATAATAATAATAATAATAATAATAATAATAATAATAATAATTTTAAATGACAGCTGTGTAATTAGAATAAGATATTATAAATAGTTGTAATTAATTAATTAATTTGTTTATTTGAAGCAATTTTCTTGACATCAGACAAAATATTCCATCATCTACACTGTAAGTGAATATAACATTTTTAAGCATAATGTTTCAGTGAATATTAAATATCTTAATATTTAAATTGTCTATAAGAGCCTGATACATTTTATATCATCTTACAGTCTGGTGATTCTCAGGACAAAGTAAAGTAATAACTCACCTGAGTCCACAGGTAGCAGAGATGGAGTGTTCTCAGTCTAGTGGCAAAGTGTAAAATATCGAGCAGGTAAATGGGATATTTATTCAACAGGAGTAACAACGTATTTACTCTCATGATGCAAAACCCATGATGTCAAAAAGGCCTGGAAGCCAATCACAGCTTGGCTGACAACCTGAAAAACAACATTATTACCAAATGACGCTTCCTGCCATTTTCGTTTATTTATAGCAGGATAAAGAAAGGGTAAAAATAAAATTTAGAATGTGATTTTAAATTAGATTAATGCTCTCAGAGGATTTTCTGTTGGAAGCCATGGCCTAATAATTAGAGAAGCAGCTTTTGGACCAAAAGGTCACAGGTCTGAGTCCCTGGACCAGCAGGAATCACTGAAGTGCCCTTGAGTAAAACACCTGACACCCCCCCCCCCCCCAACTGCTCCCCAGGCTGCTTTGGGTCTGTTGTACGTCACTCTGGATCAGAGCGTCTGCAAAATGCCTGTAATGTCGGTCATACTGTACACTGTGACCACACCCTTGTGTCACCATTCTCTGTACAACATTTAAAAAAGACAAAATCTGATCTTTTTAAAATGAATGCTATAATGAAGACATTTATTTTCACTCACAAATTACAATCTTGTTTATAAGTACAGTAAATATAATGTTTAACTAGTAAAACTAAACGCATTCCTCAGATCATTCCAATTCAGTTGCACTGGATGTGAAAAAGAATACCAGTAAAATAATGAATTTTAGTTGAAGTCCCACCAAAACTTTTTAATCTCAGCAACACTTTTCTATCCCTCTTCAAACCATCAGATGAAGTTATCGTGCCAGGACAGAAAAGAAGCAAAGAACTCAGTTGATCAGTTTGGGCTGAAGCAGGTTTTTAGTTTAGTTTAGTTTAGTTTAGTTTAGTTTAGTTTAGTTTAGTTTAGTTTAGTTTAGTTTAGTTTAGTTTCACAGAGTTCGTCATAAATCCATACAGAACTGATTGACAGGCGAAAATTACAGGACGGATAGACCCAACTGACAATTTTCCCTTGCACAAATACCAAAAGTTCCGGGTGGAATAGCAAGATGGAGCAGAAATTAGTAAGCTGGAAAAATTAGCAGTAGTAATGCCAGACCGAATCTTATAAAACAGTATCAAGTCACTAATCTCACGCCTATGTTCCAACGGTAAATGTTTCAGAGATTTAAGTCTTTCTGTGTAGCAGACAGCAGAAGGAGGTTAATTTAGAATAAACTTAGTTGCATGTCTCTGAATGCTCTGTATTCGAGCTTTGTGCTTTACTGTGCATGGTGACCATAAATTACATGCATATTCAAGGCAGGGCCTCACTAAAGTACAGTAGAGGAGCTGCCTTGTCGCAGTATCACGTAAGGGAGACCGGGTATGGTTGTAACACATTTTTCTTCAGCACATAAAACTCTCATTTCTTTTTAAACTACAGTTGTAGAACTTTTAGGCAAAGTACCCACATTTGTCTACTGCAGTTTGCAACCATTTAAATCTCCTCAACTACATCACAAAATTTGTCTGATTATGTCAAATACAGAGTGTACCTTTGTTACAACCTACCACACTACTGGGGGTAGGTTGCAACACGTATTGGGGTAGGTTGTAACAGGTAGTTAAAACACAGAAAAAAAACAGTAGTCCATTTCATATGCAGATTTATTGCATGAACATGGAAAATAGATTCACCAACTATGTTGTATGACATACAATCCACTCTCCATATTGAAAATTAAGATCATATTAATGTTATAAACAAAATATAAAAAGCATAATGTTTACATTTAATGTTTAATGTTACAACCTACCCCACCACTGTCATCCATTGCTTAGCTAGCTGTATTAGCATGGTGCTTTGACATTAGCAGGGGATAAGTACACCATTCTTTACCTTAGAGACTGTAGTTTGACCTGATATAACTCATACAACGTTACCTACAATGTGTAAAGCACTAGGAAAAAAAATAATATATAAAAAAAGTTACTTTCTTACCTCAGACTTTGTTTTTTTCACTTCTCTCCGTGAGAACTTGCGCCAACGATTTCCAAATGTCCATGCGTGGTCGAAAAGGAACTATGAAGAGATTCTAATTGCCACATGACTTGTATCTTATCCCTGATTGGTGGAATTAGTGGCGTTACAACTCCCCCCGTGTTACAACCATACCCGGTTTCCCCTACTGTCTGTCCCAGCAGAGCCCAGGGCTTTACATTAGCACCCGCCCACCCGCCAAATGCGGCTAAAATTCGGCTTTGGCGGGTAATGACTTTAGTCCCACTAGCCACTTTGGCGGGTGGTTTATTCTGTGGTATACAATATATTTTAATTGTAGTTTTCTCTGAAGGCATCTGATCTAATAAACGCATTGCAATGTGATATTACGCGCCTACAACTCCCATGAGCACCTGCATAAACATTTTGACAACATGTTAGAATTGTTTGGAATGTTCATTAACGTCAGATAAAATCAGTGATGCGGTAACCTGCGGTTAATGAACAAAGCAACAAAGTTGCTGACGACTGACAAGCGCACTATTTGGCGGCATATAGCTGGAGTTTCAAACCCTGCTGCTCAGGGAAAAGGGGCAGAGATGCGCAGCGCCGGAGCAGCATTGTAAAATCCCAGAGGTCCGTGATGCACTAAGCGCGCGCCCAAACATGTTCGCCATATTGAAATGAGAGGGTGAATTACACATCACACAAGTGATCTGTTCCTGAAATTACTTTTAATGGTGTTTGAACTGAATATCGTAAGTTTTGAAAAAAAAAATCATGTATATGTGGCAAGAGTAAGAATAATTTAAGCTTGTGTAATGGTTTGATCTGCCCCAAGCAATGAGGACAAAAGTTACCCTAACCATGCAGCCTATGGAACTGAGATACATTAACAATGGCATCCGTTACACCTACACACACACACACAAATAATTCTGGGGGGAAAAATCAGTATACACCACCATGTTTTAGGCAAAGTTATCCAAGGCAAACATAAGTTGAAACTTTCCACTCTATTGCTTTGGCTTATCGAATGATTTATTTTTAAAATCACAAACAAGGCAGGCTACAACTGCGCTGCTGCACATGTAGTACGGAGTAAACCTGAAAAGTAAACCCGATCTGCTCAGAGAGTCATATGAGCTCCTCTTGACCTCCTCTTTAGCCTCTTTCAAGATACTGAACACAGGGTTTTGATGGCGCATCCTATATGGAAAGCCACGAGAGGCAAAACATGGCCACGTTCACATTACACCACAGGTTCCTGAATGTGGTCCTGGAATGCACCATTTCCCCCTGGTTCAGCTATAATCAGCTAATTAACTAATTATACAAAAGTTCAGTAATATACAGACTCACTAATTTGATTGGCTGAGCAGCGTTCCATTAGTGCCTATGTTTAGTATAACCGAACTGGGACGTTACCCCTTTTTGACCCACAAAGAACGGATTCTGTTCTTGTTCAAAGAATCCTGAATGGATTTGGTTCAAGAACCTGTTCCCTGTTGGTTGAAAAGGCGTACCTACTCATTCATAAGTTTTTTTTTTTTTTTGTAGGCTGTAGCCATGATGTCATCATGTTGTCAGAATCAGTGTAACGCATCTCTCATAACCCGGGACAGAACAGTACCATCGTGTGTGTGTATTATTTACCAGCTGGGGGGGGTCCGTATCATGAAATACCGTGACCGAGGTCTTGAAAATACTTACCTAGGCCTCAGGGCTGAGGTCACAGTATTTCACAATATGGACCGACGTTAAGCTGGGAAATAATATATTTATTTTTTCATCTCATCTCATCTCATCTCATCTCATCTCATTATCTCTAGCCACTTTATCCTGTTCTACAGGGTCGCAGGCAAGATGGAGCCTATCCCAGCTGACTATGAAGTTTGAAAATGTAAATTTAACAGCTTCATGAAAGTGTGCTGATGGTTACCATGGAAACCCCGTGTCTCCTGCACTGCGTTCCTCCCCCAAGTCATACGTGCACTCATTCGCTTTTGTGTTCTTGGTCTCAGAGCCACGTGCACCCAACAGATACAGAATCAACGTTTAAAATCATTAACAATCCACTTTTTATGGAGACATTTTAATGTTATTCTTTATTTTTTTTATCCAGTTGAATATTTAGCGTATAAATGTATTTTCAGCTCTTCAAAATGACCGAGGTCCGGACCGCGGGGGCCTCAGAGCTGGCTGCGGCCATGGAGATGAACAAGACGCTAATAGCAAGATAAGACAGTTCAATGACAAATGGAAGTTCGGGTGAGATTGGCTAGTTCATAGCAAAACTGAAAATACAATGTACTGCAAAGACTGGAGAAAGTCTGGCAAAGACAGGTACCAGTAATTTTAAACTCGAAACTATAAAGAAGCACGAAAAGTCAAATGCACACATCGGTACTATAACATCAAAACAGGCGAAGACGGCTGGTCACTACAGGACAGCATTGCTTTCAGTCCCTGGCTGTCATGAAGTTGGCTGAGCTGGAGAGGATGGAGCTGCTGTTTAGAAACCTTCAAGCGATTGGAAAGAAGTTGATCCTGCCCCAGCTATCAACTTATGGCCTGCTGGATGCCTCAGGTCACGAAGACCATTTTTCATGGACCATTCAGACTCATCTGATGATGAATGTAATGAGGACATTTAATGTCTCTCTCTACACATGTTCACACACACACACACACAGACTATTAATAGATAATACATAATAATACTTGCATATCAAAACATCAAATGTTTTTCAATGATAAATGTTTTGAATTGCACTTTTAATATTAGAATCAGTTCAGTTGTACTGAATGTTATTTTTCATATATGATATTTCATATTGTCAGGGGCTTGAATTTGAGTTCAATAAACAGAATACTCTGTTTATATTTTTGTCTGAATTAGGTGCATGTTTTCATATAGGGAGCTACCTTAACAGCACTGAATACTTGAGTGCTACTGTAGAGATACATTATACGCTGCCATTCATAAATCTAGATCTTCCAAACTTTAACGTATCATGGTGAAGAAAAAACTGCGATTTCCTGGCAACAAAATTGTGGCTAGTGAAAAGGCTGAATGGCTAGTGACTCGGGAAAACCACTAGCCACAGTGACCGGTGAGCAAAAAAGTTAATGTAAAGCCCTGCTGGAGACCCCTGTTTATTGTCAAATTACCTGCCAATCTCTATTTTGCCAGTCTCTTCAAAGGTTCTTGAGAAATTAGCAGAATTTTGCAGCACCTGGAAGAGAATAGCATACTCCACAAAAAGCAATATGGATTCCGAAAACATCACTCAACGTACATGACCCTCTTGAATTTAGTAGATAAAATCACCTCGGCTATAGAAAAGAATGAATTCACCATTGGAGTTTTTTTTTTTTATTTATCGAAGGCCTTCGATACGGTGGAACACGAAATATTAATGGAGAAACTTAACTGTTATGGTTTTCATGGCTATGTTTTCACCTGATTAAAAGATTACTTATCAAATAGAAAACAGTATGTTTCCAATAATATCTATTCTTCAAATACAAACCCAATCTCCTGTGGCGTTCCGCAAGGTTCTATTCTGCGTCCCCTGTTATTCCTCATCTATATCAACGATTTAGCTTATGTATCTGATAAAATATATGCACTATTATAACAAGCTACATCACACTCAAATCTTGATATATTAGTAAGTAGAATAAATTGTGAATTAGATAAAATAAACAAATGGTTCCAAGCAAATAAATTGTCCTTAAATGTCAAGAAAAATTTTTTTATTATTTTTACGGGGAAGAATAAAAAATACAATAAAGAAAATGTAAAAATAGCTATTAAAAACATACCCATTGATCAAGTAACACACACACGTTTTTAAGGTTTCACCATCGATGAAAAACTTACTTGGAAAAAACATATCGACCTTATTTGCCAAAAAATTTATAAAAACATAGGTATCATCAGAAAAATTGCAAATATTCTATCTTCGAAAACATTCATTATACTATACTATAGTTTGATATATCCCTATCTAGCATATAGTAACATAGTATGGGCTAGTACATACTCTACTTCACTAAAGCCACTACTCCTTCTTCAAAAACGCTTCGTCCAGATCGTTTCAAATGTCTTGTACACATTCCCCTCCACATTGCTGTTTAGTAATCTAAAAGTAATAACTGTATACGATATAAACAAGCTACAAATTTGTCTTTTTGTCCATAAAATAATTAACTATAGTTCTTCTATACCAAATAAATTTAAGGGTCTTTTTAACTATAACTCGGATTTCCATCAATGCAGTACAAGGCAGAGGAAAATTTGAAACAGATCCGAGTAAAAACCCAGCAACGTATGTTCTCCATGATGTTCAGGTGCCCACAAGTTTGGAATAGTTTAAATCGGAACTTACAGCTCTGCAAATCATTATCCATCTTTAAGAACATGCTAAAAAATTCTCTAATACACAACCAATTATTTACCTAATTTCCTATTCATTGGTTTTTTATTTCCTCCTTATATCTTGGTTGCATTTCTTAAGTTGTTGTATTTTTTTCATTATTATTTTTTTATTTATTATTTATTGAATTGATATAATTTGCTTGTTAACTTAGTTGCTAAATTTTCACTAATTAGTCATTTTTTGTTATTTCTTTACTTATTACTTTCGTTAATTTACTTAATATTAGTTATTATCTATTTATTTGTTATCATTTAGTTGTTATGGTTATTAGTTGTTGTTTTACACTTTTGTTTCATCACCTTTAGTTATTATAATTAATCCGTTGTAATACTAGGAAACATGGGGAAGAACTCTTATAGACCTTATTGGTCTCCACCTTCCCCAGCACAATCCAAATGTATTATGTTTAGATGTCTTTATGTATTGTTTTTAATTGAGTGAAAAAAAGAAAAAAAACTGAATCTCAAGAGGAGCTGGATCATGCAGCAAGACAATGATCATTAGCACACAAGTCATTCTACCAAAGAATGGTTAAAGAAGAATAAAGTTAATGTTTTGGAATGGCCAAGTCAAAGTCCTGACCTTAATCCAATCGAAATGCTGTGGAACGACCTGAAGCGAGCAGCTGATGCGAGAAAACCCACCAACATCTCAGAGGTGAAGCTGTTCTGTACGGAGGAATGGGCTAAAATTCCTGTTGTTTCAGATATTCAGACTGATTACTAGGACTGTGAGTTACATTCTCTGAAGTTCCAGCACTGCAAATGATTTGAGTGGCAGATGACTTCTAGATGGTGTTACTACCATTATGACACATCATCAGTTGGGTACGTTCACATCACTGGGTGTTTTGGCCTTTGATCACAACATACCCTCAGCTGAGGCAAGCAACCTCTCTCAGCTTGAACAGTTCTGCAAAAAGGAATGGGGGAATGACTGTGTAACCTCGGTGAATATGATAATAAACTAATAGAAGCTTAGATCAATAATAAATCAAGTGCAGCGGTAACAGCCAATCAGGTAACTACAGCGCCATAGCTGGAGGGAGGGAGAACACTAGAGATGGCAGAGGGAAAAGTCGAAAACGAGAGGTAAAGAAAAAGTAAATAGGAGTAAAGTATTTTGACGTTTTACATCTTGTTTTTCTTTCATTCTTGGGAAGAAATTGTATTGACCTGCTGTCCACGTTGCCGGATCCTGTTTTTTTTTAGTTTTGAACGGGGATTTGGCCAGATTTTTTATTTGGGATCATTGGTGTGTGAAAACACCTGGAGCTGTGGAAAGAAGATGGCGAGCCACCCATAGGAGAAACACTGGGAGGATCACCTATTCTGCAAAAGTCACCTGCACACTGTGGACAAAGACACTGATTCTAACATTTGGATCATGGCACGGGCGATTGCTCTAAGACAACAAGGGAGGCTCAGCCTCCTCTAAAAATGATGAACATCATGTAGGATGAATTGTGCTAGGCTTATGTTATAGCTGACCTTATAACACTGCTATTTCAGATCCAGAATCATAGAAATATATGTGCTCAACCCAACTACAGTGCGAAATCATTCCGTTATAACTTTCTCCAGTTCGCCTAATGTGTGCGTGAGTTTCTCCCCCTCGTGACAGCGCGATGCAGCGCAGCCTCAGTGGATTGGGAGCTATATGCTTGTCAATCTCAAAATGCAAGACGATTATTGGACAAATACTGCGAAAATGCCCGCCCACAGAGTCTCACGGACTCCCAGCCTCAATGGACTTCAACGGCATTTGGGAGCTATGCACTTTTCAATCTCAAAATGCAAGATGGTTATTGGTCAAATACTGCGAAAACGCCCGCCTACGGACTCCGAGCCTCACATGGGAGGGACATGGCAGTTTCCGTGAGGAGACTGGTGATTGGTGAAAGCGGCCGGATATTTTCTTTGATTGACAGCTCCTTTCAACTATAGACAGGCAGTGGACAGTGTTGCCAGATTGGTCGATTTCCCTCCCAATTTTGCGGTTTTAAGTGCATTTTGGCGGGTTTTGAACATATTTTGGGCTGGATAACGTCAGCAGTATCTGGCAACATCAGTTCAGTCCCATGAGGAATCGCAAGTGCTGTGGTGTATTGTAAGAGATTGGCTTACATTTCGATTTCATTCATTACATACGGTTTCTACCAGCTTTTTTAGTTTGTATATATTTTCATTGTAAATAAAGTGTAAATATAGTGTTGTCAAGTTTGCCATCTTAGTTCCAGAAATTTCGTTTATTTGAGTGACTGAACTTGAACTTGAGGGGGCTAGTCAGCTAGCAAGAAAGCTGTGCACGGATGCCAAGCATTGCTGATTTAATTTTGGCGAAGCCATTTGCCAGTCTTCCTTTCAAGGAAAAAATTAAAATTAAAGAGCAGGGTAGACCAATGCCTCAAATTGACTTGGTGAAATAGGTAGGGAATAATACTCATTCCTTTCAGCTCTCCTGGTACGAGAAAATGAATTGGCTAACAGCAAGTGACCCACATCAACAACAGTAAATAGGCTACTTTAGTAATATGTCATGGATGGACCAAAAATATAGAATCTATTTAAAATGTTTATGCTGAGTATATTATATTGGAATATATGTTTTTCTGGATATGAATTAAACACAACTACAATTTGGAAAACATTTTTAAACAAAAACACAGCCAAGGTCAATTTTTGAACAACATGCCACAATTTTAAGATATAAAATGTTAAAATATAAACACCCCCCCCCCCCCCCAACACCACCACCATGTATATTGGACAGTAGGCTAATGGGCCAAAAGAACCTGTTATTTCACAGTTTGTGATGCTGCCAACAATCAGCCAGATCAGAGGCAAGAGTATGGGCAAAATTGATGTTTTTTCTTTTAAAATCTGGAAATATCGTAACCGACCAGCCTCCCCTGTTTGAAAGACTACCAGCCACCACTGGATCATGGCTCTATCAGGTTTTTGCAGCAATACACAGTGAATTTCATTTGGACTGATAAAATACTTAGCTAAAGGACTGATGATACACCGAACTGTGGAAATTTGAGTTATTGCTTACCGGTATATACATTGATCTGTGAGATCTGAGATTTGAGTTGTATTTTTGATATTTTATTGAACTGTGTTTCTTTCTTTTTTTTCTGGGACAGTTTGTAGCAGTTCCTACAAACTGGAAACAAAAGTCAGAAGTGCGATCCCAAAGATCTCACCACGCAGTCAGTGTCAAGCTTGGGTTAGGCACTTTCACTTTCAGCGCTGGAGCCAGCAGAAGTGGGTGATGCATTGTGCCATATGCATTGTGTGCAGCGAGCACGCAGCAGCCAGGAATTTGTTTGGATAAACCTCCAAAACTAAGTTGCTCAAAAAATTACAACCTTTTCTGGTTCTAAAAGTACCAATTAGGACCATATAAATCCTTTTTAATTTGTGCTACATTAGGTAGAGGTGGGTGGGTGGGTGGGTGGGTGGGTGTGGGGGGGGATTTTTTCCGAACCTGATCCAATAAAAAATCTGACCAATCAGGTAATTGATTACATGTGTAGGTGTAATTAAGGATTTGTGTATTTAAGATTTGGATAAGTGATCAATCTTTAATAATTACATAAAATCAGTCTCATTTGGATCGTTGAAGTGAATCATTCAATGAATTGAATCAAGGAGTCATTTAATGAATCCATGAATCATTTAGTGATTCGTTCAATGAATCATTTGGTGAACCGTTCAATGAATCATTTAGTGAATCATTTAATGAATCATACCATTAATCCTGGATAAATTACCAAACAGCTAGATTATGGTATCTTATCAAATTATTATTGATCACTTACCATATTACAAACTGTCTACACCTTCCTTGAATTCTTTTGACTGGGCAACTTCAAAATATCGAAACAGCAGATGAGTACACACCCAGCTTTGATAATAAATGAATTTATTATACAAAGATAAAAATAATAATCAATATATACAAGCAGTGAGGTGTGTATATATGTGTGTTTGTGTGGTGTGTGTGTGTTAGGCCCCTAGGCCTGAGCCAAGGTGTGTGTGTATGAGGGAGCTATAAAATTTGGAATGTTCTTATCTGATGTTTTGTTATGTTCGTGTGTGTGTGTGTGCGCGTGTGTGTGTCCGTGCCAGGACGAGCCAGAGTGTCTTATCTGCAATCTTGGAGGAGGGGACCCCTCAGGATTTAGTGAGCACGCGTTTTCTCAGTAACAAAGAAATTCCACACTCATAACATTATCAAACTCACTGAAATCTTAATAAGGTCAAAATATGAATGAGTTAAATTAAATTAGAATGTTAGGAGAGAGAGAGAAAGACATGCACAAACTTATGGATTAACCAATTTTAAATCAATAATACCAAATAATAGGGAATCAAAAATAATAAATCAGTGTACACACTTACATGTATTCCTGACTATAGCTTCACACTTAGTGAATTAATTACTGTCTAGACTAATATTATTTATCTGTGCCCAGTGCCTTTCCTTACTGCAAACTTTCGTCTTCTGTAGAAAGCAGAGTCTCTTCCGTGGAAATGGCAGGCAGGCTGAAGATTGCGCATCGAAGAGAGAGAGAGAGAGAGAGAGAGAGCGGTTGCTCTGAAGTTTTCTTTGAAGATCTTCGTAGCTCGTGAGAAGAAAGTTATGATCAGACAGGTTAGGACGGTCCAGCCGCTCCCAACACCAATAAAACTGCCTTTTGGTTGCAGTCTAGTACGTACTAAAAGAATGACTGAGAAAAACCGGTTTATAACTCACTTGAGTAAAAAGCGCGCATGTTTCCTGGAGTCCACTGTGATCAAGGGTGGATAGAAGGAGGAGAACGTTCTAAAACGTGTCTCTTGCAGGAAAGAGTCGTGGTTTCGGATGGTCCGATGGTGAGCGTCCCTCCATGATCTGTCCTCCGCTGAGTTCAGACACCAGAGACAAAGAAAAATGGAGTTTCCAAGTCTCTTATATGAAACCTGAGGAATGATGTACGTGATCCCGCCCAGGCGTGACGTAGTCAACGCGGAAGTTGTAGTTCTTAGACACAAGATGGCGGCATGATACCTACATTCCCCCTTTTGGTCTCAGGGGTATGACGGAGTTGTAGCACTGAGAGCACCTTACCGTATCATCGCCGTGTCTATAGTCCTTGAGGTAGACTTGTTCTGCACAGTTCATGGTGTCCTGTGAAGACTGTGTAAACTTGTGAGTTCCAGTGAGACAGTTGGAGGTAGAGGTACTTGAGCATATAATCACCATAGGCACTTTGGGCATATAATCACTATCTAACTAGATTAGGTTACTTCAAAGTTCAAACAGTGAACATTACATATTTTCCAGTGAAGACTACATATATACTTCATTTCAGTGCAGGTTACATATATATATTTCATTTCAGTGAACACTACATATATACTTCATTTTCTACTCAAAGAAAATAATAAAACAAGAAAAGAGAGGAAGTGGAGTAGAGAAAAGAAGTGTTAGTGGTTAGGGTGTTAAACCTAATCTTCTGGCACGGTAACAGCAACAGATGGTTTGGCCAGAAAGCGTGCGCTACTATGGCTGAAGCTGTCAGGAACGCAGACCCCTTTATCCAGCTTGGCTTATAGCGTCGCTATTCGTTTGTGTAGCATGCATGCGATACCAGCAGAAAAGACCCAGCCACAGAGAAGAAGTCCCAACACAATCAGACTTAGGGCAGACTCGAGGTCAAGTGACCCTCTGACCCGGTTTTGGGAGACTATGGTCGAAATTCCATTCTGATCTACACTAAATTTCACTGTTTTGGTCCCTTCAACCAGCAATTGCTGTTGGAGGGTGTTACTGATCTCAAGATCATAACCTTCAAAGGCGTCTATCATCTCAATCTCCGAATCGTACCTGTCAGTACTAAGATGGTGTAGGGTGATGTCACCTATGTGAATGGTGGCTCCCTGTGGTACACTAAGGAACACCGTTTGGTTTGGGATTTTCATTCTTGTGGCTGTGTGGTGCTGGTTGTATGACATCAAGATTTCAGTTTTTGGAGTGTTAACAACCCACCGACTACCAGCTCCTTCTACTCTAGTTTCCATATCCTCGTCCTTTGCGGACATTTGACCTACACACTTTTGTTCGGGCGCTTTCGCCCTCAGACCGCACAGGCGATCCGTAGTGTCTCTAATAAATGGGTTGCATGGGCAGACCCAGTGGATGTCTTTTGTGGAGGTGCACATCTCTAGGTTGGGAATAAAATAGACAGGGGTTGTCGTCATGGTATGCTACCATGGGTGGTGTTTGTATGTGTATACGGACATTGTCCTTCCAGAAACCTACGTTGAGTACAGATTTGAGTCTATATATGTTGTTTCTCTCAATGATGGGTAGATTTAGTATGAAACTTATCTTGAAATCTTGTGGACTCACAAAAATGGGAATAGCACTGCCGAGACTATATGCCAGGTGTATTTGCGAGGAATGCACGTCTCTAGTAGTGGTAGTGGATTGTAGTAAATTCTCCACCAAGCTAAGGGGTGTGAGATACGATGGGACTTTGCCACTACTCAGGGAACTAATTGAGTCACCTACTTCTCTAAGCAGGTCTTGCATTAAATCCCTTATTTCTCTGACATATTTGATCTCGTTCTTGATTCTTCCAGCCAATTTGTCTACAGTCTGCATAGTGTTATAGATTAGATCAGTATGCAGGTTAACAGTTAATATAGTTCCCTGCAGGGATTTGCCTAAGCCCTGCAGCTCGTGTTGTTGGATAAGCAGTTTCTCTCGGATCTCTGGCATTTCCTTTTTCAGAATGCTAACTTCTTTTTTCAGCGTATTCAAACTGACTGTGTTGGCTGCAGAGAGACCAATAGAAAACAAGGATCCAATGGCAGATGCACCGATAATTAAACCCCTGAGGAACCTTTTCTGACGTGTTTTACCACTCAGTTCTTCCTCGGTGACTATGAATTTCTGTAACTGTTCTAGCATGTGGGTAGTGGTGCATTTAGCGTGTACAACTACATTAGATATCTCGCCATTTGGTCCATTATCGTCGCTCGAAGGTATCAGTGACCTGAAGTGTTTACGGTATACGACCCATGGGTCTAGTCGGGCGTATACCTGTTGAGTGTGGATGCGACAGTTTGTAAGAAGGAACCCAGGAGCCTCCTGCAGGATGATGCCACCTGGGGGCCAGGCTCCACCACCTCACTTGACTGACTCAGCTGTAGGGTGAGGAGGATGCACAGGATTCCGAGGGAGTCCATTCTGTAACATACAGAAGGATTCTCTTTTATTTTATTGGGTTGATAAATATGATCGGGAGTGTTAGCATACGCTTAAAGATAAGTGATGCCTACAAGCTAAGTAGACAGGATGGGCCTAGCTATCGTCCACCCCCTTTTGGAGTGAGGACTGTTCAAAAGTTTGCTTCGATTATTATGGACCCATCGATATGAGAGTGTTTGATTAGGTCGGGGTGTCCTAATGTGATACACGATGGGGAACGGTTTTCCCACGATCGAAAGGTCTCGACCGGGATGGTAGGAACTTCTCTGAGATTCGGGCGTAGTAGGCTTTGTGTCCTATACTCGAATCGAGATTCTTTTGGGCACCTGTAAAGGTTGACTGTAGGTGGCATCGTAGGTCGCTGACATATTGATGTGTGGTGTATGCAGTTGCGATGCTCATGTCCTTTGGTTTGTATAGGAGATGCAGGGGAAGAACTGTTTCTCGCCCAGTCATCATCCCAAAGAGTGTGACTCCAGTGGTGCGATGAGGGGTGGACCGAATGGCCCTTGGCACCAAGGGAGGTTTCACATCCCAATCTTTACCATGGTGGGTGACATACTCTTGCAGCATGCTCACAATGGTTTGATTGGCTCGCTCAACCTGACCAGAGGATTGAGGGTGGTGCGCGATATAGAATTTCGCCTCGACGCCTAACATGTTCCACAGCGCAGCCATTACACCAACAGTGAAATGGGTGCCTGTGTCTGAGTCGATGGATAAAGGGAGATTTTTCAAAGAGTTGTGGCCACTAGTGGGAGTCACGATGTCGGATGTTTCAACACCGGACTCGGTGTGCAAAGACATGAACTGAAGTTCATCAGCAATTTGATCTCGCATGGCACTTGGTTGATTAGTGTTCACACTAATCTCATTGCAACGAGTTTGTGCATGTTTTGTGGGATCCAACGACTGTGGGATTTTGTTTTGTGTAAAGCTGACTAAGTTTATATTGCAGGGCTTGGTTGGGATTGGGTCGCCTTGTGAGAGCCGTGTGTCAGAGATGGTGGTGAAGACTTTAGCGCACGTGAGAGGTGAGTTTTGTGTGTTTGCCTTCGCCACCAGAGGGGGCCCTACATCCTGACCCTAGCCTGCTGTTTCAGAGGGATCTCCTCCCCCTTTCACGAGATCTACTCGTGGTTCCTGGCCTAGTCATGCCAGTGGGTAGCTTTTGTCATTTTTCTCGGGCTCTTTTGTTTTCTCGGTTGAGGAATTTGACTGTTCCTGTAACAGTTTCCTAAATTCAGCCAAGCAGGCCTTTAAAGAGTCCATTTCTGAGTGGGACTCATCAGGTTGGTCCGAGTCACTGTGTTGTTCATTTCTACCTCTACGTTTAGTGTTATGGTCGGAACGCTCCTGCCATCTCTGGCCAGAGCGGGGATGACAGTCTTGCTGCCAACCGCTTTCTTCCTTATGACCCTTTTTACATGATGGGCGGTTGCTACAGTCACTATGACCTTGCCAGCAGTCTCTCCTGGCCTTACCTTGCCGATTCTCCCACTCACCTTGGTGATGGTTCGGCAAGGATCGGGCTGGACCGGAATTTTTCCAGGTGGGTCCCCCTTTCAGTGCTTCACCTCCTTCTAAGGTTAGCGGGGGCTTGTCCTCACCCTGGAGGCTAAGGACTCTGGGTTCATCATCGTTTCCGTTTACGGTTTTGACAATGGTCTCCCAGGTCATTTGGGCTAGCTGCCTAGTTTCCTTCATCGAGTAGCCATTTTGCCGACACATCAGTGTGACTTGAGTCCGCATGCTTGGGTGGAGGTTATGTAAGAAAAGGGATTTGAAGCCCCTATCTTCTTCTAAACCTGGTGCGTTGCTACCCTGGAAGTAGGCGGTACGTAGCCGTCTATAATATTCACGAGGCGTCTCAGACCGTTTCTGCCAAATTTGTATTGCACACAACGTCGCGGAGGTTTCATCCGTGTACGGCGCATATTCTTCCCTCATGTAATTGCGAAGTTTCAAATAACTATCGTGAACGTTTGGTGGTAGTGTCTCTAAAAAGGCACGGACACAGCTACTGGAGGTCTTCCAAACCAGTTTAAGCTTCTCTCACATTGTGGCTCTTGGTAGGTCCATCAGGCATCGGTCAATTTCTCGTAAATAATCATTTACGTTGGTTCTCTTATTATCGGGATCGAACCCCTCGATATCTTTGGCAAGTAGGTCAATTTGCCGTATGCGGAGGGCTTGGTGAGCATCTTTACGCGACCCCCTTCGCTCTCCTGAGTGCTCACTATCTGAGCTACTCTGGAATTGCTCCCGTTCCGCACGAGAGTCATAGTCTGATTCACCCGAAGGTGGATCAGGGAAGCTGTAGCACACTGACCTAGGTGTGCTACAGGCCTGGGCTCGGGATGAGCACAGGACAGCTCCATCCTGGCTAGATGACGATGGAGTTGTGTAGCGAGTTGATGGAGTTTGGTGGGATGTCTGGTTCTCGGCCAGGTAATCCACGGTGTCCAGTTCGGATGCCTCTTCCCGCTCTAAACTTTGACGCATGGTTGGGGGTCTCTCACGCCCCTCGCGCCCTTCTTTAGGGTTCTGCTCCTTGGCAGCCCTTCCGGCGCCTTTCTCGGCTTTCTCTAGCCTTTCGGCGCACTCATCAAGGGAGTCCTTCAAGAGGCTACGCTCCCTAGATAAATCATTGACCTCAGCTGTCAGCTCAGCGTTGCTGGAGGTCAGCCTGTCAAACTCTCCGCGCAGGGATCTGATCTGTTGATCAGTATCCTGGAAGTGTAACAGGAATAGTTTACCTAGTGCATGTTGGACACTGATTGTTGTTCTCTTTGGATCTCTCATTTGTGTTATTGAGTTGATTATGCCAGCTTGGCACTCATGCCTACTCATGCCCCTAATGGTTGCCCTATCAGAGTCAGAGCAGTGAATGAGGTCTGCGATGACCTCAAAAAGGGACACGTCTTGCTCGTTGTCTTCAGTCTCTGAGACACGAGGGGATGCCATTTTATTTAGATTAGGCATTGGGTAATTAACAAATCAATTAGTTAATTATTAATCAATTAGGATTAATTAATATTAACTATGTAATTAATTAACAAGGTTTAATTGGTTGGAGATCTTCTCTTATCCTAAGTTATCAATAGGTTGTTAGAATTTGTGGTATGGTTATCACACTGCTGTTAACCGTTTTAACACACCTGTAGTGGATCTGCTGTAACACTACTCAGAAGTCGACAAACCAATCATCCCAGCGGTGCCTCCAATAATGTAGGTGTAATTAAGGATTTGTGTATTTAAGATTTGGATAAGTGATCAATCTTTAATAATTACATAAAATCAGTCTCATTTGGATTGTTGAAGTGAATTATTCAATGAATCGAATCAAGGAGTCATTTAATCAATCCATGAATCATTTAGTGAATCGTTCAATGAATCATTTAGTGAACCGTTCAATGAATCATTTAATGAATCATTTAATGAATCATACCATTAATCCTGGATAAATTACCAAACAGCTAGATTATGGTATCTTATCAAATTATTATTGATCACTTACCATATTACAAATTGTATACACCTTCCTTGAATTCTTTTGACTGGGCAACTTCAAAATATCGAAACAGCAGATGACTACACACACAGCTTTGATAATAAATGAATTTATTATACAAAGATAAAAATAATAATCAATATATACAAGCAGTGAGGTGTGTATATATGTGTGTTTGTGGTGTGTGTGTGTGTGTGTGTGTTAGGCCCCTAGGCCTGAGCCAAGGTGTGTGTGTATGAGGGAGCTATAAAATTTGGAATGTTCTTATCTGATATTTTGTTATGTTCGTGTGTGTGTGTGTGTGCGCGTGTGTGTCCGTGCCAGGACGAGCCAGAGTGACTTATCTGCAATCTTGGAGGAGGGGACCCCTCAGGATTTAGTGAGCACGCGTTTTCTCAGTAACAAAGAAATTCCACACTCATAACATTATCAAACTCACTGAAATCTTAATAAGGTCAAAATATGAGTGAGTTAAATTAAATTAGAATGTAAGGAGAGAGAGAGAGAGAGAGAGAGAGAGAGAGAGAGAAAGACATGCACAAACTTATGGATTAACCAATTTTAAATCAATAATACCAAATAATAGGGAATCAAAAATAATAAATCAGTGTACACACTTATTCCTGACTATAGCTTCACACTTAGTGAATTAATTACTGTCTAGACTAACATTATTTATCTGTGCCCAGTGCCTTTCCTTACTGCAAACTTTCGTCTTCTGTAGAAAGCAGAGTCTCTTCCGTGGAAATGGCAGGCAGGCTGAAGATTGCGCTTCGAAGAGAGAGAGAGAGAGAGAGAGAGAGAGAGGTTGTTCTGAAGTTTTCTTTGAAGATCTTCGTAGCTCGTGAGAAGAAAGTTATGATCAGACAGGTTAGGACGGTCCAGCCGCTCCCAACACCAATAAAACTGCCTTTTGGTTGCAGTCTAGTACGTACTAAAAGAATGACTGAGAAAAACCAGTTTATAACTCACTTGAGTTAAAAGCGTGCGTGTTTCCTGGAGTCCACCGTGATCAAGGGTGGATAGAAGGAGGAGAACGTTCTAAAATGTGTCTCTTGCAGGAAATAGTCATGGTTTCGGACAGTCCGATGGTGAGCGTCACTCTATGGTCTGTCCTCCACTGAGTTCAGACACCAGAGACAAAGAAAAATGGAGTTTCCAAGTCTCTTATGTGAAACCTGATGTACGTGATCCCGCCCAGGCGTGACGTAGTCAACGCAGAAGTTGTAGTTCTTAGACACAAGATGGTGGCATGATACCTACACATGTAACGTTGTCTGAGCACGTGCTATTATTCCTTGAACATCTTTGTACGACCGTGTTGCATCAATGGAGGAGAAGTTGATTGTAGAAGTGTCAAAGAATCCCTACAACTGCGACATTTTCCCACAACAGCCAACATCCTATAGCCGGGACTATAGATGTGCTGTGACTGCTCCAGACAGGAAATAAATTCAGGTATAGGTATAATCATAGTTATAGTTATACGTATAGGTATAGCGATAGTTATAGTTATATTTAACGGTGTTGTGGGATTAGGTCATAAAACAGCACTCAATATTTCCTACTATAAGCACCTAAATAAAATTATTAAAATTATAAAATAATATAATTATTAATCTGACACTTGTGTACCATCCTGTTGTAGCTTTCGTCATCTTTTTCAAAAGAATTAGTATGAAGAATGCATGACATTGCAAAGAATCAGTGTAGACACAAAAGAAGGCAGTGGCGCATATGACGTCACACATGCAGCACCACTGACCTACAAATTGATTCAATCTAATGGCAGACAAGCTTTTAGTGATTTTTGGAACAGGATTCAGATGCAAAAATTTCTTTTAGACAAATGTTTTATTTATCAGTGAACTTTACAACCTATTTGAGTATATCACACACAGGAAAGTCTGAGATTTTATGATGTCATTTTCGAAAGACTAGCACTGTAAAGATCAATAATATTTAAATAAAATCCTTTTACTTGTACAACCCTGATTCCAAAAAAGTTGGGACAAAGTACAAATTGTAAATAAAAAAAGAATGCAATGATGTGAAAGTTTCAAAATTCCATATTTTATTCAGAATAGAACATAGATGACATATCAAATGTTTAAACTGAGAAAATGTAGAATTTAAAGAGAAAAATGAGGTGATTTTAAATTTCATATCAGCAACACATCTCAAAAAAGTTGGGACAAGGCTATGTTTACCACTGTGAGACATCCCCTTTTCTCTTTAACAGTCTGTAAACGTCTGGTGACTGAGGAGACAAGTTGCTCAAGTTTAGGGATAGAAATGTTAACCCATTCTTGTCTAATGTAGGATTCTAGTTGCTCAACTGTCTTAGGTATTTTTTGTCGTATCTTCCGTTTTATGATGCGCCAAATGTTTTCTATGGGTGAAAGATCTGGACTGCAGGCTGGCTAGTTCAGTACCTGGACCCTTCTTCTACACAGCCATGATGCTGTAACTGATGCAGTATGTGGTTTGGCATTGTCATGTTGGAAAATGCAAGGTCTTCCCTGAAAGAGACGTCGTCTGGATGGGAGCATATGTTGCTCTAGAACCTGGATATATCTTTCAGCATTGATGGTGTCTTTCCAGACGTGTAAGCTGTCCATGCCACATGCACTAATGCAACCCCATACAATCAGAGATGCAGGCTTCTGAACTGAGCACTGATAACAACTTGGGTCGTCCTTCTCCTCTTTAGTCCGAATGACACGGCGTCCCTGATTTCCATAAAGAACTTCAAATTTTGATTCGCCTGACCACAGAACAGTTTTCCACTTTGCCACAGTCCATTTTAAATGAGCCTTGGCCCAGAGAAGACGTCTGCGCTTCTGGATCATGTTTAGATACGGCTTCTTCTTTGAACTATGGAGTTTTAGCTGGCAACGGCAGATGGCATGGTGAATTGTGTTCACAGATAATGTTCTCTGGAAATATTCCTGAGCCCATTTTGTGATTTCCAATACAGAAGCATGCCTGTATGTGATGCAGTGCCATCTGAGGGCCCAAAGATCACGGGCACCCAGTATGGTTGTCCAACCTTGACCATTACACACAGAGATTCTTCCAGATTCTCTGAATCTTTTGATGATATTATGCACTGTAGATGATGATATGTTCAAACTCTTTGCAATTTTACACTGTCAAACTCCTTTCTGATATTGCTCCACTATTTGTCGGTGCAGAATTAGGGGGATTGGTGATCCTCTTCCCATCTTTACTTCTGAGAGCCGCTGCAACTCCAAGATGCTCTTTTTATACCCAGTCGTGTTAATGACCTATTGCCAATTGACCTAATGAGTTGCAATTTGGTCCTCCAGCTGTTCCTTTTTTGTACCTTTAACTTTTCCATCTTCTTATTGCCCCTGTCCCAACTTTTTTGAGATGTGTTTCTGTAATGAAATTTCAAATGAGCCAATATTTGGCATGAAATTTCAAAATGTCTCACTTTTGACATTTGATATGTTGTCTATGTTCTATTGTGAATACAATATCAGTTTTTGAGATTTGTAAATTATTGCATTCCGTTTTTATTTACAATTTGTACTTTGTCAATTTCAATATCTTGAACAAACCAGTGACTGCTACTGCTGTGAAAGGGCAGCTGACAATTAGGGAAAGACCTCGTGACGACCTGGAGGCCTGAAGGATTCAGGTGAAGTTCCATTAAAATACAAGTTTGCATCACAAAAAACAGGGACTAATAAGTGATTGAATTATGGTTAACCATGATTGAACCAGGTACCTCCCAGAGCTTTATTAACATATTTAACTAACATGTTACTAACTTCCCTCTTTTAGCCAAAGAACACAAGAGTTTACTTGATGAATAAAAAAAATGCAGATCTGTTTCACACTCACCTCAGTTGGAATTTGCTATAATGAACCCTACATGAGCTACATTTGAGACAATGTTATATTTGCTACAATAGTATAGAACGTTGAGCAAACTTTTGGGGAGGTTCTACCTGAGATTTGAACTTTGATTACTGGATTCAGAGTCCAGAGTGCTAATCAGCACACAATGGAACCAAGATGCCACCTGAGCTCCAACCTCCTCACAACCATTATGGCACTCAATCTTACAGCCAGCTTATAATATATACACCATACAGTGTATTGTGTATATTGTGTTGTAAGAAATAATAAAATTGAATTACACAAATAAAATGTGCAAAGTTTATTGCATAAAACATTTATAGTTATTTCACACTCCGATACACAATATATACATTAGTGTACATATAAATGACTAGACTTTGATATCTTAGTTTATCCTGTTAACTATACATCTGTGTCAAGAATATTCTTATTGATTTAAATTTAATAAATGAAAGACAGCAATCATTAGGACTGTTTAGAAGTGGAGAAATGTTCAGGTATGTCACCACCATCATTAAATCCTCAGTTTCATAATTTAAAATACATTTGTTTTTCTCATGAAAACAGATATTGTTTATAAACACCCGATTCCATTTTTCTTATGAATTAAATATTAATCAGGAAAAGCAAACATACATGTTACTGTTTGTGGTGACAAAAGGACCTACTTACAACAGTAGAATAGGTTGAAATGTTAAATAGCGTTGTTAAGTTATACAGTACTGTGCATTTTCTGAGCAGGCTTAGAACTAACAGTGCAATGCCGCTGAAAGTAGAAGTGGTAGAAGAGATATCCATATCATGGAAAGTGAGCTGGCAATCACTGGTGGCATGGAATTACCTGCAAAATATAAACATATACATGAATTTAAATGTACACAAATACATATTTAAACCTAAAAATATACAAGAAATTTGAGTTTGGATTATTTACAATTAATAAGCACTAATTAATAAATGACAGTAATATCTACGCATGTTGATACTGACTAATAACATGGGTGACATTGATGGAGTTTGGCTCAACAGGAAAGGTCAAGCTGTTAACTCCTTTGGCAAGGACGTCTTTCACTTTGGTGTCAGTCACGTTAGCGCCAGAAAGGAAAGACATGAGGCTGTGTGTCACAATAGAACCATTCCTGAAATTGCACAAACAAAGAGATACAGGTTAAAATTTAACCATTAATCAACAAAGAAACAAACATTCAGAGCCATATCCGCCTTCTTACCTGAACTGGAAGATTTGCATGAGATGGAAGTTTTTAAAGGCTTTCTTGTACAATGGTTCAATCTAGGATGAAGAAGAAGAATTCAGTGATCAAAAACCAACAGATAAAATGGTTTGTTATTTAGCCATAAAAGTTAGCAATAACAACTAATATGCGATGAGACTTACAAATGCTCTAAATCATATTCAAATTGTGCCTAATGTTATGGCAACTGAAATGGATTTCACTGAAATTGGATGTGAAAATTTGAACAAAAGGGCAAAAGTCACACATGTCCTGCACAAACACTGAGAACAGAAATGCATGATTAGAATGAGATGCGTTCTTTGGGTTGTCTTATATGGCAATAGAAGTGTTCATGTGGCAAAATCTCTCATGTTTAGCAGAATTAAATAAATTGTAAATGGTGGCATTATCTGGAAAACATACCTCACGAGTGACTTTTTCAGCTTTGTCTTTAAATTGTTTAGAATTTGGGTTAGCCAGTGCTGGAACAAAGGTTTCCTTGATGCGGAAGATCAATGTGAAAACTTCAGTCACTGGTGCATTTGTTGCAGTTGTGCCAGCTGTGTTCGGGGGCGAAGTCTTGCCCGCTGTAAGGTTGATCTCATCTGTGATTGCGGGTGAAGTCACGTCCATTGTGGGGTCGATCTCAGCTGTGCTTGCGAGTGAAGTCGGGTCCACTGCAGAGCCCACCTGAGCTGCACTTAGGGCTGAAGTCATGACCATTGAAGATGATTAGAATAGAACAGTGGACCATAATAAAGTTGAAATCAAAATTAGAAACTGATGCTGATTAAACAGAAACAAGGCAATGTGCTTCATAAAGCTCAGCTGAATCACAGATCTGTTTAATCTATTATTTTAATCCTTGAGGTAAACTGCAGAGTCAGGGGCGGCTCGTATCAATGGACTAGCAGGATTATCCCCCCCCCCCAAAAAAAAAAAAGGTAAAAGAAAAATAAATATAAGGTTCCATATTTTAAGCATTCACATCACCTTATCTGTGATTAACTAACATTTTAAAGAGGATTCTTTGTGATTTTTTTTTTTTGACCGAGTGTAACAGCACCACTGGCAGAATCATGTGAAGTGAGGCTGTGGGTGAACTGGAACTTGCCCAGTGCTGGAGGCAGGGATAGGCTCTACTGGAGGTGCATACAGCCAATCAGTGGCAGTGTATAACATAACTACACAGTGTGACACACCCACTGAGTTTTGAGCCCCATTGGGTTAATATATTCTAGTCCATGTTGCTGACGTTTCCATAACACATCGCCAGGAGGCGCAGTACAGACTCACTCACAGGTGGAATGAATGTGAATGAAGTGGATTATTTATCATTAATCTTCCACGAAAATAATTTTGGAGGAGAAACTGAAAGTTAACGGACTGAGCACATCTATATCAAAGTACAAATGACACAAAAGGACAAATGAAAAAACTAAGGTTTTTTTTTTTGCTTGAATTAAAGGGTTAGAACTTTTCTGTGTAATCTTTTTGTTATTCAGATGAAACACAGTTCAGATTCAAATGCCAAAAGTTAAAGATAAACTTTTAAATTATATATAAATTATAGATGTTATTCCCTGCCCCTCCACCGTTTTAAATGCTGGAAGTAAACAATGATAATAAAAAGAAAGCAGTGTGTATTTTCCATGGAACATTTGGAATATTTCTCCTCTATACTACTCTTCTCTGTTTGAACAACTGCAACATTTCCTGAGTATAGATCATCAGATGTGATCTGCAAATGACAAGAACCATCTCAAATAAGGACTTGATGGATGACATCAAAACAGCGTTTCAACCCAACCCTTGGGACGTAATGATATTCAAATTAAATTAATCGACTCAATAAAGCAGGATATGTCACAAATATGACCATCAGCAGATATATCCAGTTAGACATTGCTGAGCTACCACCATCATGCCGTTTACACAATGAAGCCTTCTGAAATAATCTGTCTCACGATCATTCTGAAAGGCACACTTAGTCTGTTTACATACTTCAGTACAGATATGCATCTAAGTGAAAACAAGACACTGATACGTTTTTTGTGATAAAAGGTCAAGCACTCAACAAGAGATATCAGGATAAATCAATAGATCGCTCACTATTCATCACAGAATTCATAGACGAATGAAGATAAACGTTAGAACCAAGAGCAAGTTTGACAATTTTGTGGTTTACTGCCAATGTTATTGTGTCACAAATGTCACAGTTCTCGAGGAACTTTAGTATAATATGTACGGTAAACTGCCATCACTTAATTTTATAAAAATCACCTAAAAATTAATCTACAATGCTATTTCCATCAAATATATTTCAGCAGGATAATAGAAGTGACTACAAAAACTGAGATGAAGTTCAGTGAACACTTACCAATCAGACACAAAACGGCCAGTATAACCTTCCTTTCCATGGTGTTGTTTACAACCTAAAAGTAAATTATATATCAGATTATATATCAGCTATGCAAGCAAAGTGTCTCTGTGGCTGTATAAATCTTAGCTTCCCTGTTTTATTATTACTGTTGTCATTTCCCCCTATTTTATTTCTATTTTATTTATTTTCAATATGCATTCATACATGGTTTTTTATTAATGCTCTTGCTTTTCCATTTTATTTTTCATTATTTTAATTGCCTAATTTCACTCGACTCGGTTTTGAAATGTTTTAATGCTTGTAAAGCACTTTGTAACTTTTTGAAAAGTTCAGAATAAATAAAGTTACAGCAACAACAACAACAACAATAATAATAATAATAATAATAATAATAATAATAATAATAATAATAATAATAATGATGATTTTAAATGACAACTGTATAATTATAACAAGATATTATAAAGAGTTGTAATTAATTAATTAATTAATTAATTAATTTGTATATTTAAAGCAATTTTCTTGACATCAGACAAAATATTCCATCATGTACACTGTAAGTGACTATAACATTTTTAACCAGAATATTTCAGTGAATATTAAATATCTTAATAATTAAATTGTCTATAAGAACCTGATACATTTTATATCATCTTACAGTCTGGTGATTCTAAGGAGAAAGTAAAGTAATAACTCACCTGAGTCCACAGGTAGCAGAGATGGAGTGTTCTCAGTCTAGTGGCAAAGTCTAAAATATCGAGCAGGTAAATGGGATATTTATTCAACAGGAGTAACAACGTATTTACTCTCATGATGCAAAACCCATGATGTCAAAAGGGCCTGGCAGCCAATCACAGCTTGGCTGACAACCTGAAAAACAACATTATTACCAAATGATGCTTCCTGCCATTTTCGTTTATTTATAGCAGGATAAAGAAAGGGTAAAAATAAAATTTAGAATGTGATTCTAAATTAGATAATGTTAATGCTCTCAGAGGATTTTCTGTTGGAAGCCATGGCCTAATGATTAGAGAAGCAGCTTTTGGACCAAAAGGTCACAGGTCTGAGTCCCTGGACCAGCAGGAATCACTGAAGTGCCCTTGAGTAAAACACCTGACCCCCCCAACTGCTCCCCAGGCTGCTTTGGGTCTGTTGTACATCACTCTGGATCAGAGCGTCTGCAAAATGCCTGTAATGTCGTTCATCCTGTACGCTGAGACCACACCCTTGTTCTCTGTACAACATTTAAAAAAGACAAAATCTGATCTTTTAAAATAAATACTATAATGAAGACATTTATTTTCACTCACAAATTACAATTTTATTTATAAGTACAGTAAATATAATGTTTAACTAGTAAAACTAAACGCATTCCTCAGATCATTCCAATTCAGTTGCACTGGATGTGAAAAAAAAACACCAGTAAAATAATGAATTTTAGTTGAAGTCCCACCAAAACTTTTTAATCTCAGCAACACTGTTCTATCCCTCTTCAAACCATCAGATGACGTTATCGTGCCAGGACAGAAAAGAAGCAAAGAACTCAGTTGATCAGTTTGGGCTGGAGCAGATTTTTAGTTTAGTTTCACAGAGTTCGTCATAAATCCATACAGAACTGATTGACAGGCGAAAATTACAGGACGGATAGACCCAATTGACAATTATCCCTTGCACAAATACAAAAACATAAAAATATAGATTGCTAATAAACTATAAAAGTATATAAACAAATTATGGATAAAAAAGAAAAAAGTTTCTAATGTCCTATTATTAATAAAATAGATAACTGTCTATGGTGGCCGGTATGTAGGTAACTTTTCAAAATATAAAATATGAAGTCGACTCTTAAATACAGTTAGACTGATTGCGTTCTTAATATTTGAAGAAAGGCTGTTCTAGAGTTTACCAGTTCTAGGTCCCATGGCATGGTGATTTGTTGATGCTTTAAACGGGCTCGTGGAGTTTTCCGGATGTTATATCCACAGCCTTTCTCGAAATGAACCCTCGGCACGTAGATATAGCCTCCTGGGAGAAAGCCCCATTTCAGCGCTTTTCCCAGTGCGTCGTTTTGCTAATGAGAAGGAGGAGGCGGGGAAGGGTAGAGGGTGGGGGCGGGTCTTATCATTTATATTCATGACATGTAAACGTGTTACCTCTGATTGGCTAACAGCACTGTGCCCGCTACCTCCAGTGGGTCAGAACAAGCGGATGTGGGTGTCTTACTATGGCGAGAGAGAAGGAACAAACCGCGAAGGGAAAAATACGGCGCGCTGACGTCATTAAGGTGCGACGCGAGGAAATAAAATAAATTCAACAAATGTTTGGGTTTTAACTGAACAAACAAACAAATAAAATGAACGAGTGACTTAAAAAAAAGAATGTGGGTGTCTTTGTAAAAACTGTTTTGATTGGCTATTATAACAGAGCATGCTGCATGCTTTTTGGTTTTGTAGCACAGAGCACCTGGCTAACTGCAGGAAGCGGTTAGCTGCACAGCTAATGTAGCCATTGCAAGGCTAACGTGGCACCAATTTTAAAACACGGCAAAACATAAGCTCATACGTTACAGTCAATTTCCAGACTAAACTCAGTTTAACAGAGCATGCTGCATGCTTTTTGGTTTTGTAGCGCAGAGTACCTGGCTAACTGCAGGAAGCGGTTAGCTGCACAGCTAATGTAGCCATTGCAAGGCTAACGTGGCACCGATTTTAAAACATGGCAAAACGACTTAACAGTTATACACTTACTTGTTCGGTGTTTGTGGCTGATGCAGCAGGGATGCTTGGTACGGACCCAGGCTTCAGTGACAGTTGATGTGCAAAACCTGCCCTGTACTGTCCCAAGTTGTGGAAACATTCATCAGGAAAATGCTTCCGACAAACATACACCGTCTTAGGTAGACTCGACGGTGTATTATTGGAGTAAATAAAATTAAGCCACTGCGTCTTCAGGGGCTCTCCCATCGGCAGTAAAAACAGACCCCTTTCTGTGTTGTCACATCCATGTACAGCGCAACTTCCATGTTTAGTGGCAACTTTTGAGCTGGGCGGGCAATCCATACAGTGGGTGGGAATCCAGAGGGGGGGTGTGGTTATCATCTCCCTTGCTGACGTAGGCAAGGGAAGAGTTTATCAACGCGCCGTTTTGACGCGCCATTCTCAAATGTTGGGCATAGTTTGGTTTACACATTATGAAATTTCTAGCCACTGGGGTGACTTAAGAAGGTCAGAAGAACTCATTTTAACGGTAAAAAACCTCAGAAAGTAAAAATTTCATGCCATGGGACCTTTAACTTGTATTTTTTCGTTATTATTTGTTTAGTTATTATTTATCGAATTGATATAATTTGCTTGTTAACTTATTTGCTAAATTTTCACTAATTAGTCTTTTTTTGTTATTTCTTTACTTATTACTTTCGTTAATTTACTTAATATTAGTTATTATCTATTTATGTGTTATCATTTAGTTGTTATGGTTATTAGTTGTTGTTTTACTCTTTTGTTTCATCACCTTTAGTTATTATAATTAATCCGTTGTAATACTAGGAAACATGGGGAAGAACTCTTATAGACCTTATTGGTCTCCACCTTCCCCAGCACAATCCAAATGTCTTTTGTTTAGATGTCTTTATGTATTGTTTTTAATTGTGTGAAAAAAAGAAAAAAAACTGAATCTCAAGAGGAGGTGGATCATGCAGCAAGACAACAACCATAAGCACACAAGTCATTCTAGCAAAAAATGGTTAAAGAAGAATAAAGTTAATGTTTTGGAATGGCCAAGTCAAAGTCCTGACCTTAATCCAATCGAAATGCTGTGGAAGGACTTGAAGCGAGCAGCTGATGCGAGAAAACCCACCAACATCTCAGAGGTGAAGCTGTTCTGTATGGAGGAATGGGCTAAAATTCCTGTTGTTTCAGATATTCAGACCGATTACTAGGACTGTGAGTTACATTCTCTGAAGTTCCAGCACTGCAAATGATTTGAGTGGCAGATGACTTCTAGATGATGTTACTACCATTACGACACATCATCAGTTGGGTACGTCCACATCACTGGGTGTTTTGGCCTTTGATCACAACATACCCTCAGCTGAGGCAAGCAACCTCTCCCAGCTTGAACAGTTCTGAAAAAAGGAATGGGGGAATGACTGTGTAACCTCGGTGAATATTATAATAAACTAATAGAAGCTTAGATCAATACTAAATCAAGTGCAGCAGTAACAGCCAATCAGGTAACTACAGCGCCTTTGCTGGAGGGAGGGAGAATAATTAGAGCAAGAGCAGAACGCTAGAGGCGGCAGAGGGAAAAGTTGAAAACAAGAGGAAAAGAAAAAGTAAATAGGAGTAAAAGAAGTGTATTTTGAGTTTTTATATCTGGTATTTCTTTCATTCTTGGGAAAAATTATATTCACCTGCTGTCCACGTTGCTGGATCCTGTTTTATTTGAGTTTTGAACAAGGATTTGGCCAGGTTTTTTAGTTGGGATCACTGGTGTGTGAAAACACCTGGAGCTGTGCAAAGACGATGGCGAGCCACCCATAGGAGAGACACTGGGAGGATCACCTATTCTGCAAAACTCACCTGCACACTGAGGACAAAGACACTGATTCTAACATTGGGATCATGGTAGGACAAAACTATGAGGTTTTTGCAGCAATACACAGTGAATTTCATTTGGACTGATAAAAGACTTAACTAAAGGACTGGTGATACACCTAACTGTGTAAATTTGAGTTATTGCTTATATACATTGATCTGTGAGATCTGAGATTTGAGTTGTATTTTTGATATTTTATTGAACTGTGTTTCTTTCTTTTTTTTCTGGGACATTTTTTCTGAGACAGTGTTGCATCAATGGAGGAGAAGCTGATTGTAGAAGTGTCAAAGAATCCCTACAACTGCGACATTTTCCCACAACAGCCAACATCCTATAGCCGGGATTATAGATGTGCTGTGACTGCTCCAGACAGGAAATAAATTCAGCTATAGGTATAATCATAGTTATAGTTATACGTATAGGTATAGCTATAGTAATAGTTATAGTTAACGGTGTTGTGGGATTAGGTCATAAAACAGCACTCAATATTTCCTACTATAAGCACCTAAATAAAATTATTAAAATCATAAAATAATACTTTTATTAATCTGACACTTGTGTACCATCCTTTTGTAGCTTTCGTCATCTTTTTCAAGAGAATTAATATCAAGAATGCATGACATTGCAAAGAATATTATAGAGTCAGTGTGGACACAAAAGAAGGCAGTGGCGCATATGACGTCACACATGCAGCACCACTGACCTACAAATTGATGCAATCTAATGGCGGACAAGCTTTTAGTGATTTTTGGAACAGAATTCAGATGCAAAAATTTCTTTTGAACAAATTTCTTATTTATCAGTGAACTTTACAACCTATTTGAGCATATCACACACAGGAAAATCTGAGATTTTATGATATCATTTTGGAAAGACTAGCACTGTCAAGATCAATAATATTTAAATAAAATCCTTTTAATTGTACATAGTGAATGAGGAGTGTCTTCAACACCGAAATAAATTACCAAAAGGCTGATACTTAGTCTACAGTACCATGAAGATGGTTACTGTAAAGTCTACCATATAAAGTATCTTTTAGTTGCAAATAAAAAAACAATCATATTATACCATATCATATATCATATCAGTTTCAATATCTGGAATAAAGCAGTGACTGCTACTGCTGTGAAAGGGCAGCTGACAATTAGGGAAAGACCTCGTGACGACCTGGAGGCCTGAAGGATTCAGGTGATGTTCCATTAAAATAAAAGTTTGCATCACAAAAAGCAGGGACTAATAAGTGATTGAATTATGGTTAACCACGATTGAACCAGGTATCTCCAGATCTTAACTAACAAATTTGACTAACATCCTAACTCCACTCTTTTAGCCAAAGAACACAAGAGTTTTACTTGATGAATTTAAAAAAATGGAGTTCTGTTTCACTCACCTCAGTTGGAATTTGCTATAATAAACCCTACATGAGCTACATTTTGAGGCAATGTTATATTTGCTGCAATAGTATAGAACCTTGAACAAAGTTTTGGGGAGGTTTGAACTTTGATTACTGGATTCAGAGTCCAGAGTGCTAATCAGCACACCACGGAACCAAGATGCCACCTGAGCTCCAACCTTCTCACAACCATTATGGCACTCAATCTTACAGACAGCTTATAATATATACACCATACAGTGTCTCATCTCATCTCATTATCTCTAGCCGCTTTATCCTTCTACAGGGTCGCAGGCAAGCTGGAGCCTATCCCAGCTGACTACGGGCGAAAGGCGGAGTACACCCTGGACAAGTCGCCAGGTCATCACAGGGCTGACACATAGACACAGACAACCATTCACACTCACATTCACACCTACGGTCAATTTAGAGTCACCAGTTAACCTAACCTGCATGTCTTTGGACTGTGGGGGAAACCGGAGCACCTGGAGGAAACCCACGTGGACACGGGGAGAACATGCAAACTCCACACAGAAAGGCCCTCGCCGGCCACGGGGCTCGAACCCAGACTTTCTGGCTGTGAGGCGACAGCGCTAACCACTACACCACCGTGCCACCCATGTGCAAAGTTTATTTCATAAAACATTTATAGTTATTGCACACTCCCATACACAATATATACAGTAGTATACATATAAATGACTAGACTTTGACATATTAGTTTATCCTGTTAACTATACATCTGTTTCAAGAATATTCCTACTGATTTAAATTTAATAAATGAAAGACAGCAATCATTAGGACTGTTTAGAAGTGGAGAAATGTTCAGGTATGTCACCACCATCATTAAATCCTCAGTTTCATAATTTAAAATATTTGTTTTTCTCATGAAAGCAGATATTGTTTATAAAAACACCCGATTCCATTTAGCTGATGAATTAAATACTAATCAGTAAAAAGCAAACATACATGTTACTGTTTGTGGTGACAAAAGGAACTGTCTGTGTGCATTTACAACAGTAGAATAGGTTGAAATGTTAAATAGCGTTGTTAAGTTATTGTCTGCGTTTTCTGATCAGGCTTAGAGCTAACAGTGCAATGCCGCTGAAAGTAGAAGTGGTAGAAGAGGCATCCATATCATGGAAAGTGAGCTGGCAATCACTGGTGGCATGGAATTACCTGCAAAATATAAACATATACATGAAATTAAATGTACACAAATACATATTTAAACCTAAAAATATACATTTGAGTTTGGATTATTTACAAATAATAAGCCCTAATTAATAAATAACAATATCTTCGTATGTTGATACTGACTAATAACATGGGTGACATTGATGGAGTTTGGCTCAACAGGAAAGGTCAAGCTGTTAACTCCTTTGGCAAGGACATCTTTCACTTTGGTGTCAGTCACGGTAGCACCAGAAAGGAAAGACATGAGGCTGTGTTTCACAATAGAACCATTCCTGAAATTGCACAAATAAAGAGATACAGGTTAAAATTCAACCATTAATCAACAAAGAAATAAACATTCAAAGCCATATCCGCCTTCTTACCTGAACTGGAAGATTTGCATGAGATGGAAGTTTTTAAAGGCTTTCTTGTACAATGGTTCAATCTAAGAAGAAGAAGATGAATTCGGTGATCAAAATCCAACAGATAAAATGGTTTGTTATTTAGCCATAGATAAAGTTAGCAATAACAACTAATATGCAATGAGACTTACAAATGCTCTAAATCATATTCAAATTGTGCCTAATGTTATGTCAATTGAATTGGATTTCACTGAAATTCAAAGTGAAAATTTGAACAAAAGGGCAAAAGTCACACATGTCCTGCACACACACTGTGAACAGAAATGCATGATTCGAACCAGATGCGTTCTTCGGGTTGTCTTATATGGCAATAGAAGTTTTCATGTGGTAAAATCTCTCATCTCATCTCATTCATCTCATTATCTCTAGCCGCTTTATCCTTCTACAGGGTCGCAGGCAAGCTGGTGCCTATCCCAGCTGACTACGGGCGAAAGGCGGGGTACACCCTGGACAAGTTGCCAGGTCATCACAGGGCTGACACAGACACAGACAACCATTCACACTCACACCTACGGTCAATTTAGAGTCACCAGTTAACCTAACCTGCATGTCTTTGGACTGTGGGGGAAACCGGAGCACCCGGAGGAAACCCACGCGGACACGGAGAGAACATGCAAACTCCACACAGAAAGGCCCTCGCCGGCCCCGGGGCCCGAACCCAGGACCTTCTTGCTGTGAGGCGACAGCTCTAACCACTACACCACCGTGCCGCCCTAAAATCTCTCATGTTTAGAAGAATTAAATAAATTGTAAATGGTGGCATTATCTGGAAAACATACCTCACGAGTGACTTTTTCAGCTTTGTCTTTAAATTGTTTAGAATTTGGGTTAGCCAGTGCTGGAACAAATGTTTCCTTGATGCGGAAGATCAACGTGAAAACTTCAGTTACTGGTGCATTTGTTGTAGTTGTGCCAGCTGTGTTCGGGGGCGAAGTCTTGCCCACTGTAAGGTTGATCTCATCTGTGATTGCGGGTGAAGTCACGTCCATTGTGGGGTCGATCTCAGCTGTGCTTGCAGGTGAAGTCGGGTCCACTGCAGAGCCCACCTGAGCTGCACTTAGGGCTGAAGTCATGACCATTGAAGATGATTAGAATAGAATAGTGGACCATAACAAAGTTGAAATCAAAATTAGAAACTGATGCTGATTAAACAGAAACAAGGCAATGTGCTTCATAAAGCTCAGCTGAATCACAGATCTGTTTAATCTATGACTATCATCTCTGAGGTAAACTGCAGAGTCAGGGGCGGCTCATATCAATGGACTAGCAGGATTAAACACACACACACACTCCAAAGGTAAAAGAAAAATAAATATAAGGTTCCATATTTTAAGCATTCACATCACCTTATCTGCGATTAATAAACATTTTAAAGAGGATTCTTTGTGATTTTTTTAGACCGAGTGCAACAGCACCACTGGCAGAATGATGTGAAGCGAGGCTCTGGGTGAACTGGAACTTGCCCAGTGCTGGAGGCAGGGATACGCTCTACTGGAGGTGCATACAGCCAATCAGTGCCAGTGTATAACATGACTACACAGTGTGACACACCCACTGAGTTTTGAGCCCCATTGGGTTAATATATTCTAGTCCATGTTGGTGACGTTTCCGTAACACGTCGCCAGGAGGCGCAGTACAGATTCACTCACAGGTGCAATGAATGTGAATGAAGTGGATTATTTACTCTATCATCATTCTTCCTCGAAAATAATTTTGGAAGAGAAAGGGAAAGTTGATGGACATAGCACATCTATATCAAAGTACAAATTACACAAAAGGACATGTGAAAAAACTTTATGTTCAGTGTTTTGTTTTGTTTTTTGCTTGAATAAAAGGGTTAGAACTTTTCTGTGTACTGTGTTTGTTATTCAGATGAAACAGTTCAGATTCAAATGCCCAAAGTTATATATAAACTTTTAAATTGTATATTAATTATAGATATTATTCCTTGCCCCCCACCCCTTTAAATGCTGGAAGTAAACAATGATAATAAAAAGAAAGAAGTGTGTATTTTCCATGGAACATTTGGAATATTTCTCCCTATACTACTCTTCTCTGTTTGACCAACTGCAACCTTTCCTGAGTATAGATCATCAGATGTGATCTGCAAATGACAACAACCATCTCAAATAAGGACTGGATGGATGACATCAAAACAGAGTTTCAACCCAACCCTTGTGATGTAATGATATTCATATCCACATCCTACCACCATCATGCTGTTTATACAATGAAGCCTACTGAAGTAATCTGTCTCACTAACATTCTGAAAGGAACACTTCGCCTGTTTCTATACTCATCTCATCATCTCTAGCTGCTTTATCCTGTTCTATAGGGTCACAGGAAAGCTGGAGCCCATCCCAGCTGACTATGTACCCCGAAAGGCGGGGTACACCCTGGACAAGTCACCAGGTCATCACAGGGCTGACACATGGACACAGAGAACCTTTCACACCTACGGTCAATTTAGAGTCACCAGTCAACCTAACCTGCATGTCTTTGGACTGTGGGGGAAACCGGAGCACCCGGAGGAAACCCACACAGACACGGGGGGAACATGCAAACTCCGCACAGAAAGGCCCTCACCGGCCACGGGGCTCGAACCCGGACCATCTTGCTGTGAGGCGACAGTGCTAACCACTACACCACCGTGCCACCACACCACGAGATATCAGGATAAATCATGAGATCGCTCACTATTCATCACAGAATTCATAGATTAATGAAGATAAATCTTAGAAACAAGAGCAGATTGTACAAATTTGACAATTTTGTGGTTTACTGCCAATGTTATTGTCTCACAAATGTCACAGTTCTCTAGGAACTTTAGTATAATATGTAAACTGCCAACACTTAATTTTATAAAAATCACCTAAAAGTTAATCTACAATGCTCATTTCATCATCTCTAGCCACTTTATCCTGTTCTACAGGGTCGCAGGCAAGCTGGAGCCTATCCCAGCTGACTACGGGCAAAAGGCAGGGTACACCCTGGACAAGTCGCCAGGTCATCACAGGGCTGACACATAGACACAGACAACCATTCACACTCACATTCACACCTACGGTCAATTTAGAGTCACCAGTTAACCTAACCTGCATGTCTTTGGATTGTGGGGGAAACCGGAGCACCCGGAGGAAACCCACGCGGACACGGGGAGAACATGCAAACTCCACACAGAAAGGCCCTCACCGGCCCCGGGGCTCGAACCCAGGACCTTCTTGCTGTGAGGCGACAGCGCTAACCACTACACCACCGTGCCGCCCAAGCTACAATGTTATTTCTAGCAAATATATTTGAGCAGGATAACAGAAGTGACTACAGAAACTGAGATGAAGTTCAGTGAACACTTACCAATCAGACACAAAACGGCCAGTATAATCTTCCTGTCCATAGTGTTGTTTACAACCTAAAAGTTAATTATATATTAGATTATATATCAGCTATGCAAGCAAAGTGTTTCTGTGGCTGTATATATCTTCATGGATTTTATATATGTGTGTGTGTGTGTGTGTGTGTGTGTGTGTGTGTTTTAATCCTTCAAAAGAACTTGGTAACTTTTTAAAAAGTTCAAAATAAATAAAGTTACAGCAGCAGCAGCAACAACAACAACAATAATAATAATTTTAAATTACAGATGTTTAATTATAATTATATACTAGCATTAATTAATTTATTAATTAATTATATTCTTCGTAGGGCGGCACGGTGGTGTAGTGGTTAGCGCTGTCGCCTCACAGCAAGAAGGTCCTGGGTTCGAGCCCCGAGGCCGGCGAGGGCCTTTCTGTGTGGAGTTTGCATGTTCTCCCCGTGTCCGCGTGGGTTTCCTCCGGGTGCTCCGGTTTCCCCCACAGTCCAAAGACATGCAGGTTAGGTTAACTGGTGACTCTAAATTGACCGTAGGTGTGAATGGTTGTCTGTGTCTATGTGTCAGCCCTGTGATGACCTGGCGACTTGTCCAGGGTGTACCCCGCCTTTCGCCCGTACTCAGCTGGGATAGGCTCCGGCTTGCCTGCGACCCTGTAGAAAGATAAAGCGGCTAGAGATAATGAGAATGGGATATTCTTCGTATATTTAAAGCAATTTTCTTGACATCATAGAAAATATTCCATCATGTACACTGCAAGTGAAGATAACATTTTTAAGCGTAATATCAGTGAATATTAAATATCTTCATATTTAAATTGTCTATAAGAGCCTGATACATTTTATATCATCTTACAGTCTGGTAATTCTCGGGAGAAAGTAAAGTAATAACTCACCTGGGTCCACAGGTAGCAGAGATGGAGTGTTCTCAGTACTGGCGGCTCGTTAATAGGGGCGATTTGGGCGACGCACTGCCAAACAGGGAGGGAGATTTTTTTTTTTATCTACTCCTACTACCACGGCAACAGTAATGTCATTGTCCAATCAGGCTAAGGTCGCGCCTGGTGTAGCCACGCCCTTTTGGGGCAATTTCTGTCAGGTTCAGATTTGCCCCAAAATCTCCCATTGACACCTGCTCCCAAGCCATTTTCTATTAGGTTTTATGTGCTCTCACAAGCAGCATGCTTACGTCATACGCCTGTTGCGCCGCGCAAGTGTTGCCAGATTGTGCATTTTGGCGGGTTTTGAATATAATTTTGGGCTGGAAAACGCAACTTGCGCGGGAAATGTGTGAACATTCTATGAAGATGGCGGCGAGTGTTGAGTGCATCAATACGATAGCGTCTCTGAAAGAAGTTCCCTTTAGTCGTCGTACCAATGAGGAGAAAACGGCATTCAAACAGCTAGGACCTCCTAGACCGAATTTAAACATCAAGCAAGTGTCTACGAAGGGGGAGAAGACCTACTCAAGAGGTTTTAACAAGAACTGGTACCACCGGAAAACTTGGCTAGCTGGCTGTGATGTAGTCAATGCTGTTTTTTGCTACCCTTGCGTTCTCTTCCACCCTGGAAGTAGCACAGCGGATGGTACAGTGATATCTGATATTTGAATTTACTAGGCAAAAGTTGTTTGTGTGTGTGTGTGTGTGTGTGTGTGTGTTACCAATGGCAGTTTAACATTGCCATGTTTTTGTTTTACCAATGGCAGTTTAACATTGCCATGCTTGGAATATTTCAGTAGCCTCAAGTTCTCTCTGACTTGGTGTAAATTAAGCATATTTTCAGTTTTTATATATTGTACAGTATATGTGTTCATTGGAGCCAGCAGCACCTTACATTTTTTCCAACTTCTTAAGCCAAGTTGCACTGACTACAAAACCTTGTGTAACCTTGTGTGTATATAGCTAAATAACTAAAGCCTTTTGTGTTCATTGACATGCTTGTAATACTTTAAATTTCCTTTTAAGGCATGGCTTTCTGGAGGAATTATTGGGAAAAAAACTGCAGAATTTCATTCTCATCATCTCTAGCCGCTTTATCCTTCTACAGGGTCACAGGCAAGCTGGAGCCTATCCCAGCTGACTACGGGCGAAAGGCGGGGTACACCCTGGACAAGTCGCCAGGTCATCACAGGGCTGACACATAGAAACAGACAACCATTCACACTCACGGTCAATTTAGAGTCACCAGTTAACCTAACCTGCATGTCTTTGGACTGTGGGGGAAACCGGAGCACCCGGAGGAAACCCACGCGGACACGGGGAGAACATGCAAACTCCACACAGTCTGTGGACTGTGTGGACTGCCCTCGCCGGCCCCAGGGCTCGAACCCAGGACCTTCTTGCTGTGAGGCGGTAGCGCTAACCCTACACCACCATGCCGCCCACTGCAGAATTTATTTAGAATTATTATTTGTTGTTAAAATGGTGCAATTCCATATAAAAAAACCCACATAATTAAGCTGCACATGTTTGTTTGATGGTTCTGCTTTTCTTCATCTTTTTCAAAACTTAAACACTTGTTTTGGATTTATATCCTGCCACTTTAATTGCATTCTTTAGAATTGAAGAAATTAGAATACGTTTATAATTAAGAATTTGTGTCTACTTCTTATAGAATACCTGAATAATATGAGAAAATAAATGAGTAATGTAATATTAATTGATTGTGATGCCAGATGTTTTGCTTTGAAGGCTTCACAATGAATCTTCCTTAGTTTTAGCCTGGCAAGCCAGACTAAATGTGAATATTTGCCACTCGTAGGCAAAAATATTTTTGGCCGCTAGGCGGGTGGGTCTAGTTTACTAGGCTACCTTAGTTTGCCACCTTTAACTTGTTCAGTGTTGCCACCTAGTGGAGAGAAGAGATATTGTCTATATTGATATCTGAATTTACCAGGCAAAAACAAGTTCGGCCAATTGATTTGCTACCTAGGTCAATTTACTTCAGTCCTGTGGACATTTACGGTCCGTGTAGACATAACGGGAGAAAATTGCCCCCCTGAAAAAAAATTCAGGAGCCGCCACTGGTTCTCAGTCTAGTGGCAAAGTGTAAAATATCGAGCAGGTAAATGGGATATTTATTCAACAGGAGTAACAACGTATTTAGTCTCATGATGTGAAAACCATTATGTCAAAAGGGCGTGGCAGCCAAACACAGCTTGGCTGACAACCTGAAAAACAACATTTTTACCAAATGACATTTCCTGCATTTTTCATTTGTTTGTTTATTTATTTATAGAAGGATTAAGAAAGGGTAAAAATAAAAATTTAGAATGTGATTCTAAATTAGATAATGTTAATGCTCTCAGAGGATTTTCTGTTGGAAGCCATGGCCTAATGATTAGAGAAGCAGCTTTTGGACCAAAAGGTCACAGGTCTGAGTCCCTGGACCAGCAGGAATCACTGAAGTGCCCTTGAGTAAAACACCTGACCCCCCCTAACTGCTCCCCAGGCTGCTTTGGGTCTGTTGTACGTCACTCTGGATCAGAGCGTCTGCAAAATGCCTGTAATGTCGTTCATACTGTACGCTGAGACCACACCCTTGTGTCACCATTCTCTGTACAACATTTAAAAAAGACAAAATCTGATCTTTTTAAAATGAATACTATAATGAAGACATTAATTTTCACTCACAAATTACAATATTGTTTATAAGTACAGTAAATATAATGTTTAACTAGTAAAACTAAATGCATTCCTCAGATCATTCCAATTCAGTTGCACTGGATGTGAAAAAAATACCAGTAAAATAATGAATTTTAGTTGAAGTCCCACCAAAACTGTTTAATCTCAGCAACACTTTTCTATACAAACCATCAGATGAAGTTATCGTGCCAGGACAGAAAAGAAGCAAAGAACTCAGTTGTTCAGTTTGGGCTGGAGCAGGTTTTTAGTTTAGTTTCACAGAGTTCGTCATACAGAACTTTGACAGGCGAAAATTACAGGACGGATAGACCCAACTGACAATTTTCCCTTGCACAAATACAAAAACATAAAAATATAGATTGCTAATAAACTATAAAAGTATATAAACAAATTATGGATAAAAAAGAAAAAAAGTTTCTAATGTCCTATTATTAATAAAATAGATAACTGACTATGGTGGCCGGTACGTAGGTAACTTTTCAAAATATAAAATATGAGGTCGACTCTTAAATACAGTTAGACTGATTGTGTTCTTAATATTTGAAGAAAGGCTGTTCTAGAGTTTACCAGTTCTTGGGAAATAGGATTCCCGTAAATAGTTCTGTTCATGACTGGAAAGAGGACGGTAGTTAGCAACATCAAAGTTCCGGGTGGAATAGCAAGATGTAGCAGAAATTAGTAAGCTGGAAAAATTAGCAGTAGTAATGCCAGACCGAATCTTATAAAACAGTATCAAGTCACTAATCTCACGCCTATGTTCCAATGGTAAATGTTTCAGAGATTTAAGTCTTTCTGTGTAGCAGACAGCAGAAGGAGGTTAATTTAGAATAAACTTAGTTGCATGTCTCTGAATGCTCTGTATTCGAGCTTTGTGCTTTACTGTGTATGGTGACCATAAATTACATGCATATTCAAGGCAGGGCCTCACTAAAGTACAGTAGAGGAGCTGCCTTGTCGCAGTATCACATACTGTCTGTCCCAGCAGAGCCCAGAGCTTTACATTAGCACCCGCCCACCCGCCAAATGCGGGTAAAATTCGGCTTTGGCGGGTAATGACTTTAGTCCCACTAGCCACTTTGGCGGGTGGTTTATTCTGTGGTATACAATATTTGTAGTTTTCTCTGAAGGCATCTGATCTAATAAACGCATTGCAATGTGATATTACGCAACTCCCGTGAGCACCTGCATAAACATTTTGACAACATGTTAGAATTGTTTGGAACGTTCATTAACGTCAGATAAAATCAGTGATGCGGTAACCTGCGGTTAATGAACGAAGCAACAAAGTTGCTGACGACTGACAAGCGCACTATTTGGCGGCATATAGCTGGAGTTTCAAACCCTGCTGCTCAGTGAAAAGGGGCAGAGATGCGCAGCGCCGGAGCAGCATTGTAAAATCCCCGAGGTCCGTGATGCGCAAAGCGCGCGCCCAAACATGTTCGCCATATTGAAATGAGAGGGTGAATTACACATCACACAAGAGATCTGTTCCTGAAATTACTCTTAATGTTGTTTGAACTGAATATCGTAAGTTTTGAAAAAAAAATCATGTATATGTGGCAAGAGTAAGAATAATTTAAGCTTGTGTAATGGTTTGATCTGCCCCAAGCAATGAGGACAAAAGTTACCCTGACCACGCAGCCTATGGAACTGAGATACATTAACAATCTGGCATCCGTTACACCTACACACACACACACACACACACAAAATAATAATTCTGGGGGAAAAAAATCAGTATACACCACCATGTTATCCAAGTTATCCAAGGCAAACATAAGTTGAAACTTTCCACTCTATTGCTTTGGCTTATCGAATGATTTATTTTTAAAATAAATAGTGTGCTTGTCAGTCGTTTAGGCAAAGTTATCCAAGGCAAACATAAGTTGAAACTTTCCACTCTATTGCTTTGGCTTATCGAATGATTTATTTTTAAAATCACAAACAAGGCAGGTTACAACTGCGCTGCTGCACATGTAGTACGGAGTAAACCTGAAAAGTAAACCCAATCTGTTTAGAGAGTCATATGAGCTCCTCTTGACCTCCTCTTTGGCCTCTTTCAAGATATTGAACACAGGATTTTGATGGCGCATCCTATATGGAAAGCCACGAGAGGCAAAATATGGCCACGTTCACATTACACCACAGGTTCCTGAATGTGGTCCTGGAATGCACCATTTTCCCCTGGTTCAGCTATAATCAGCTAATTAACTAATTATGCAAAAGTTCAGTAATATACAGACTCACTAATTTGATTGGCTGAGCAGCGTTCCATTAGTGCCTATGTTTAGTATAGACCCATCCCACGTGACGTCACGACAAATGCGGCTGACATTTTGGACATGAACTACCAGTAGTCTACCACAGCCACCAACGAGGAACGATGGCGAAGCATCGAAAGGAATATAGCAATCAAAGAAAGTTTTTACATTCAGCAAGACTTCCATCATGCCATTATATTGTTGTGCACCTGGATGTAACCATCAACACACAAGGCAAGATTTATCATTTTATCGGATCCTGACAGATGCTGACCGACAGAGAAGATGGATGGTCTCTAAAATATTGGTAAAATGAAGTTTATTGACATAGCAATCGTGTGCAACGGGAAGCATTTGCATATCCGAAGTGTTGTGTTTACATCAAAGATAAAATAAACCGATATGACAACGACTGCTGCTGCCAGGTTGGGGACACAAACTAGTAGAAAGGAAGTGTGCCAACAGTGCCAACACTCTTCCTTTGTGGTCGATTCTGCTTTAAGGTAAGATGCATTTAATTATTCGTCTGCTGTGGGTTTGGAATCGGTAGCCTGACCGATTCGTTCATGTTTGTGGTGCCATTTGTTTGTTGACACATGTTGAAATGGAAGATTGGTTTTTGACATGATTTGCAGTGATGCTTTGGTGCTGCTGTGGATCAGATGTGTTGAGTAGCCTGACTGTTTTTTTTTTCTTGAGTGTGGTATCATTGTTGATGCGAGGTTGTTTTTTGAACATGCCAATGCGGACACGATTTCCCCTGATGAGTTATGACTTCAGACGCGATGCGTGTGTGGAGGTGTGGAGTCCACGTGATATGTGCGTATGATAGGCTTCTCATGTGTTTGGAGATCCACGCTCTGAAACAAGCGCAAGCACCCCCCCCCAAGGGAAAAAAAGGGACCCCCCGAAAATATCGGCATAGTTCGAACACTGGGTTGGAGAAAGTAATGGCAAATAGTGAGTGCACAAACCATAGAAGGTAAACTGTACACAGCGCCAGGGCAGTGTGATGGTATGTCTACTTTTAGATTGTGTTAGCTTATCGATGAACACACTCGTCACTCGATGAGTTTCACGTCTTTACGACGGATACTTAAATGTGTGTTAGGTATTATTGTTGCAGTCTAAGCAGTCATTTTAGCAGCTAGATAAGCGAGAACCGAAAGGGTCTGTGCCATAAACCGTTATTTCATGTCCAAAATGGCGGTTGCATTTACGAAGGTCACGTGAGTGGGAAGGGTCAATAACCGAACTGGGACGTTACCCCTTTTTCACCCACAAAGAACGGATTCTGTTCTTGTTCAAAGAATCCTGAATGGAATTGGTTCAAGAACCTGTTCCCTGTTGGTCGAAAAGGCGTACCTATTCATTCATAAGTTTTTTTTTTTTGTAGGCTGTAGCCACGATGTCATCATGTTGTCAGAATCAGTGTAACGCATCTCTCATAACCGGGGACAGAACAGTACTATCGTGTGTGTGTGTGTGTGTATTATTTACCAGCTGGGGGGGTCCGTATCGTGAAATACCGTGACCGAGGTCTTGAAAATACTGACCGAGGCCTCTGGGCCGAGGTCACAGTATTTCACGATATGGACCGACCTTAAGCTGGGAAATAATATATTTATTTTTTCATCTTATCTCATCTCATTATCTCTAGCCACTTTATCCTGTTCTACAGGGTCGCAGGCAAGCTGCAGCCTATCTCTGCTGACTATGAAGTTTGAAAATGTAAATTTAACAGCTTCATGAAAGTGCGCTGATGGTTACCATGGAAACCCCGTGTCTCCTGCACTGCGTTCCTCCCCTGAGTCATGAGTTCGCTCATTCGCTTTTGTGTTCTTGGTCTCAGAGCCGCGCGCACCAAACAGAGACAGAATCAACGTTTAACATCATTAATAATGCACTTTTTATGGAGACATTTTAATGTTATTCTTTATTTTTTTATCCAGTTGAATATTTAGCGTACAAATGTATTTTCAGCTCTTCAAAATGATGAGGTCCGGACCGCGGGGGCCTCGGAGCTGGCTGCGGCCATGGAGATGAACAAGACGCTAAAAGGAAGATAAGACAGTTCAATGACAAATGGAAGTTCGGGTGAGATTGGCTAGTTCATAGCAAAACTGAAAATACCATGTACTGCAAAGACTGGAGAAAGTCTGGCAAAGACAGGCACCAGTAATTTTAAACTCGAAACTATAAAGAAGCACGAAAGTCAAATGCACACATCGGTACTATAACATCAAAACAGGCAAAGACGGCTGGTCACTACAGGACAGCATTGCTTTCAGTCCCTGGCTGTCATGAAGTCGGCTGAGCTGGAGAGGATGGAGCTGCTGTTTAGAAACCTTCACGCGATGGGAAAGAAGTTGATCCCGCCCCAGCTATCAACTTATGGCCTGCTGGAAGCCTCAGGTCAAGAAGACCATTTTTCATGGACCATTCAGACTCATCTGATGATGAATGTAATGAGGACATTTAATGTCTCTCTCTACACATGTTCACACACACACACACACACACACACACACACACACAGAGACTCTTAATAGATAATACATAATATACATAATAATACTTGATAATACACATAATACTTCCATATCAAAGCATCAAATGTTTTTCAATGATAAATGTTTTGAATTGGACTTTTAATATTAGAATCAGTTCAGTTGTACTGAATGTTATTTTTCATATATGATATTTCATATTGTCAGGGGCTTGAATTTGAGTTCAATAAACAGAATACTCTGTTTATATTTTTGTCTGAATTAGTTGCATGTTTTCATATCGGGAGCTACCTTAACAGCACTGAATACTTGAGTGCTACTGTAGAGATACATTATACGCTGCCATTCATAATTAAATCTCGATCTTCTGAACTTTAACGTATCATGGTGAAGAAAAAACTGCGATTTCCTGGCAACAAATTGTGGCTAGTGGAAAGGCTGAATGGCTAGTGACTCGGGAAAACCACTAGCCACAGTGACCGGTGAGCAAAAAAGGTAATGAAAAGCCCTGCTGGAGACCCCTGTTTATTGTCAAATTACCAGCCAATCTCTATTTTGCCAGTCTTTTCAAAGGTTCTTGAGAAATTAGTAGAATTTTGCAGCACCTGGAAGAGAATAGCATACTTCACAAACAGCAATATGGATTCCGAAAACATCACTCAACGTGCATGACCCTCTTGAATTTAGTAGATAAAATCACTTTGGCTATAGAAAAGAATGAATTCACCATTGGAGTTTTTTTTGGATCTATTGAAGGCCTTCGATACGGTGGACCACGAAATATTAATGGAGAAACTTAACTGTTATGGTTTTCATGGCTATGTTTTCACCTGGTTAAAAGATTACTTATCAAATAGAAAACCGTATGTTTCCAATAATATCTATTCTTCAAATACAAAACCAATCTCCTGTGGCGTTCCGCAAGGTTCTATTCTGGGTCCCCTGTTATTCCTCATCTATATCAACGATTTAGCTTATGTATCTGATAAAATATATGCACTATTATTTACATCACACTCAAATCTTGATATATTAGTAAGTAGAATGAATTGTGAATTAGATAAAATAAACAAATGGTTCCAAGCAAATAAATTGTCCTTAAATTTTAAGAAAACAAATTTTATTATTTTTACGGGGAAGAATAAAAAAATACAATAAAGAAAATGTAAAAATAGCTATTAAAAACATACCCATTGATCAAGTAATGCACACACGTTTTTAAGGTGTCACCATCGATGAAAAACTTACTTGGAAAAAACATATCGACCTTATTTGCCAAAAAATGTATAAAAACATAGGTATCATCAGAAAAATTGCAAATATACTATCTTCGAAAATATTCATTATACTATACTATAGTTCAGGGGTGGGCAATTATTTTTTCCATGGGGCCACATGAGAAACAGAAAATTTTGTGGAGGGCCGGACCAAAAGGCTGAACTAAATTCTGCATAATATTAATTGTATTTCTTTATATAAAGCAGTAAATAACATTGTTTTTACAAGCTGCTAAGACTGGTGAGAGTATGGAAAAAACGAGGTTGCCTTACAAAAAATGTCATTTGTTCAATCAAATTTCCCAAAACAATGGTTAACAAAATGTGAACGTTTGTACCATTTTTTTTCAGTCACATTCACCCCAAAACACAATAAAGACATCACAATATTGTCTTTCTATTCCAAATATCAAGCACCAAGTCCACCAAGCACTCTTTCACAAATTCCCCCTCCGAAAATGGCTTACTGTTTTTAGCGATTTTGTGGGAAAGCACAAAGCTGGTCTTGGTTGCTGCATCCCTGGATGTGTGATGCTTGGTAAAAAAGCCTTGCTGCTTTTCTAGCTTAGCCAGCAAAGCTTCCGATGTCCGTGTTATTTCAGCATCAGTCAAGTTTCGGTATTTCTCAGCGTGCTTCGTCTGGTAATGCCAACTCAAATTGTAGTCTTTGAACACGGCGATCCGCACTCCGCAAACTAAACACACGGCTTTATCTCTGACTTCAGTAAATAAATATTTAGCAGTCCATGTTTTGTTGAAAGCCCTGCAGTCGTCATCTACCTTTCTTCTTTTTGTGGACATTTTGGGGGCTAAAGTCTTCTTGTGATCTGTTCCCAACAACGTCGATTCGGTGTAGGTATCAGATCTACAGATTGGCTCGGGCTCCAGTGCCTGCTGGTGACGTCACACTATGTGATTGGCTGGACTGTTTGAAGGATGATGTACAAGTTTGTGGTTGGTCTGGACAAATTACGGAAGTAGTTATCACGGGATTAGGTTTCGTGGGATTTCATGTCATGTTCATGTCACGCGCATTGCGTTTTTGTTGAACACAACTTCAAAATAAAAGCAATGCACATTCAGTCCATGCATGAGGTAAAATTAGAAAATACGTTTATTTTGTAATTTCTAATTAACCTTACGCGGGCCGGTCAGAATGAAACAAAGGGCCGGATGCGGCCCGCGGGCCGTAAAATGCCCAGGTCTGCTATAGTTTGATATATCCCTGTCTAGCATATTGTAACATAGTATGGGCTAGTACATACTCTACTTCACTAAAGCCACTACTCCTTCAATAACGCTTCGTCCAGATCGTTTCAAATGTCTCGTACACATTCCCCTCCGCATCGCTGTTTAGTAATTGTGGCAGCGGGGGCGTGGTCAAGCACCGGTCTGTGACAGGAGGGCGGAGTCAGGGAAGGTAAGTGGCAGATTCACTTCACCTGAGAGCAATTAACCTGTGTTTGTGTGTCTTCCCAGGGACTGCGCCCTATTTAGGGAGGGAGAGCGAGAGCAGAGGAGATCTCTCCCGAACCAGACACCTGATGTGTGTGTGTGTGCGCGTGCGTGTGTCTGTGTTAAGCAGATTGTGTTCCCTGAAAAGTGGAAGCAATAAAACGATTTGTTGAACCTGATCTCTGTCCTGCCGTCCTCTGTGCTCCACCCACACCTAGGGAAAGCTACAGTGGTGCCGAAACCCGGGAAATGGAGCACCAACCCAGCAGCCCCATGGAATCCTCCCCGTTCACCGACCTGGTCCACGCCCTCGCCACGGCTCAGCAAAGCCAGCACCAGGCGCTCGTCACACTCCGAAAGGAACAAGAGCGGCGCTTCGATGCCCTGGTGCTGGCCCAGCAAGAAGATCGCAAGGCATTCCGGCGTCTCCTCGCGTCGGCGGGGCCCACCAGCGCTCCGGCCGCGGGCCCGTCTCCCCTCACCCTAACTAAGATGGGCCCGCAGGATGACCCCGAGGCTTTCTTCACGTTATTCGAGCAGGTCGCTGAAGCCTCGGGGTGGCCGATGGAGCAGCGCGCGGCGCGCCTCCTCCCCCTCCTGACGGGAGAGGCGCAGCTGGCTGCACTACAGCTCCCCGCCGATCGCCAGCTGGCCTACGCCGACCTTCGCCGGGCTGTCCTTCAGCGCGTGGGGCGCACGCCGGAGCAGCAGCGCCAGCGCTTCCGCGCGCTGCGGATGGAGGAAGTCGGCAGCCCGTTCGCGTTCGGCCAGCAGCTCCGGGACGCCTGCTGGCGGTGGCTGAGGGCCGAAGATCGCGACGCCGAGGGAATCGTCGATCAGGTGGTACTGGAACAGTTCATCGCCCGCTTACCAGCAGGAGCCGCGGAGTGGGTCCAGTGCCACCGCCCGGCGTCGCTGGATCAGGCAGTCGAGCTGGCGGAGGATCATCTGGCGGCTGTCTCAGCGGCAGGACAGCAGATGTCGACATCTCTCCTCTTCTCTTTCTCTCTCTCTCTCCCCTCCTTCTGTGTCCCGTCCTCGCCCCATTCCCCCACCGCGGAGGCGGGGGCCGGCACCACCCCTGCCGGCCCGCCGCACCCGCGGTGCCCTCCCGTTTCTCCCTTCTGTGTCTGTCTCTCCCCCACCTCAGGTGAGTGAGCCCCAGAGCACCGGTGCAGAGGGGAAGCCCGGGCCGGTTTGCTGGCGCTGCGGGGAACCGGACCACCTTCAACAGCAGTGCACAGCAATGGAAGTGGGCGCGGTGGTTCGGATCCCCGACGCGCCAGAGGCCGCCCTCGATCGGGCCGGAGCGTATCGCATACCGGTGAGTATCCAAGGGGCTACATATCAGGCATTGGTGGATTCTGGTTGTAATCAGACCTCAATTCGCCAAAGCCTGGTTCAAAACGAGGCATTGGGGGGAGCACAAGGGGTGAAGGTTTTGTGTGTGCACGGGGATGTTCACAGCTACCCTTTGGTGTCGGTCCATATTATTTTCAGAGGGGAAAAATTTATAGTGAAGGCGGCGGTTAATCCTCGCCTTACCCACTCGTTAATTTTGGGGACTGATTGGCCGGGATTTCGGGGTTTAATGACGCGCCTAGTAGAGAGTGGGTCCTGCCAGTTGACAGGGGGAGGTCCCGGTGTCGTTTTGGCGGGAGCAGCTGTCGCAGAGCCGTCTACGTCATCTCCGCGTCAGGGTGAGGAGCCACCGGCTCCTCCTCTCTCTATTGGGGAATCCCTCGCGGATTTCCCATTGGAGCAGTCGCGAGACGAGACTCTGCGGCATGCGTTTGACCAAGTGAGAGTAATCGATGGTCAAACGCTCCCGCCGAACGCCACCCCGTCCTTCCCCTACTTCGGGATTATGAAGGATAGGTTATACCGAGTGACGCAGGACACTCAAACTAAAGAGCGAGTCACGCAGCTTTTGATTCCAAAGAGCCGCCGGGAATTGGTATTCCAGGCGGCTCACTTTAATCCCATGGCTGGACACTTAGGGCAGGATAAAACACTAGCCCGAATAATGGCCCGATTCTATTGGCCGGGGATTCGCGGCGATGTCCGTAGGTGGTGTACGGCATGCCGCGAATGCCAGTTAGTAAATCCAGCGGCCATTCCAAAAGCGCCATTGCGCCCTCTACCGTTAATCGAGACCCCGTTTGAAAGAATTGGGATGGATCTCGTCGGGCCATTAGATCGGTCAGCACAAGGGTACCACTTTATATTAGTTCTAGTGGACTATGCAACGCGATACCTGGAAGCAGTGCCTCTGCGCAATATCTCAGCACGCAGTATTGCAGAGGCACTCTTCCGCGTCATCTCCCGAGTTGGAATCCCGAAAGAGATTCTGACTGATCAAGGCACTACATTTATGTCACGAACACTACGCGAACTGTATGGGTTATTGGGGATTAAGCCGATCCGCACCAGTGTGTATCACCCACAAACGGACGGTTTAGTAGAACGGTTCAACCGCACCCTCAAAAACATCATTAAGAAATTCGTAAGTGAGGACGCACGTAATTGGGATAAGTGGCTCGAACCCTTGCTGTTCTCAGTGCGAGAGGTCCCTCAAGCCTCCACGGGGTTCTCCCCGTTCGAATTATTATATGGGCGTAAGCCGCGCGGCATCCTGGACGTGCTGCGGGAAAATTGGGAGGAGGGACCTTCACAAAGTAAGAATGAAATTCAGTACGTTATGGACCTGCGCGCAAAACTCCACACGCTCACCCACCTAACTCAGGAGAATTTGCGGCAGGCCCAGGAACGGCAAGCCCGCCTGTACAACAAGGGTACGCGCCTTAGAGAGTTCACACCGGGAGATAAAGTACTCGTACTCTTGCCCACGTCGAGCTCCAAATTAATCGCCAAGTGGCAAGGACCCTTTGAGGTCACACGGCGAGTCGGGGACGTCGACTATGAGGTGAGGCGAACAGACAGGGGTGGGGCGCTACAGATTTACCACCTCAATCTGCTCAAACTCTGGAACGAGGAGGTCCCTGTGGCGTTGGTGTCGGTAGTTCCGGAGAAGGCGGAGCTGGGGCCGGAGGTTCAAAAAGGGAATTTGGCATCACGTACCTCTCCGGTCCCCTGTGGAGACCACCTCTCCCCGACCCAACTCACGGAGGTCGCCCAGTTGCAGGCCGAGTTTTCGGATGTGTTCTCGCCCCTGCCCGGTCGCACTAACCTCATAGAACACCACATAGAGACACCCCCGGGGGTGGTAGTGCGTAGCCGCCCTTATAGACTACCCGAACACAAAAAAAAGGTGGTTCGGGAAGAACTTCAGGCCATGCTCGAAATGGGCATCGTCGAGGAGTCCCACAGCGACTGGAGCAGCCCGGTGGTCTTGGTTCCCAAGGCCGACGGCTCGGTCCGGTTCTGTGTGGACTATAGAAAAGTCAACGCGGTGTCTAAATTCGACGCGTACCCAATGCCTCGTATTGATGAGCTGCTCGATCGACTAGGCACGGCTCGCTTTTACTCGACACTGGATTTAACGAAGGGATATTGGCAGATCCCCTTGACTCCATTATCCCGGGAGAAAACGGCCTTTTCCACACCGTTCGGCTTACACCAGTTCGTCACACTTCCGTTTGGGCTGTTTGGGGCGCCCGCTACGTTTCAGCGGCTGATGGACCGGGTCCTCCAGCCGCACGCCACCTATGCGGCCGCCTACCTGGACGACATTATCGTTTATAGTAACGACTGGCAGCGGCACCTGCAACACCTGAGGGCCGTCCTTAGGTCGCTGAGACGGGCGGGACTCACGGCCAACCCAAAGAAGTGTGCGATTGGGCGGGTGGAAGTACGGTATCTGGGCTTCCACTTGGGCAACGGGCAGGTGCGTCCCCAAATTAATAAGACAGCAGCGATTGCGGCCTGCCCGAGGCCCAAGACCAAAAAGGGGGTGAGACAGTTCCTGGGGCTGGCTGGCTACTATCGTAGGTTTATACCTAATTATTCGGACGTCACCAGCCCGCTGACTGACCTCACTAAAAAGGGGGCGCCAGATCCGGTCCAGTGGACGGAGCAGTGCCAGCGGGCTTTCTCGGAGGTAAAGGCTGCACTGTGTGGGGGGCCACTTTTACACTCCCCTGACTTCTCTCTCCCTTTTATGTTACAGACGGATGCGTCGGACAGAGGGCTGGGGGCCGTTTTGTCCCAGCAGGTGGAGGGGGAGGATCGCCCGGTCCTGTACATCAGCCGGAAGCTGTCAGTGCGTGAGGGGCGCTACAGCACGATTGAAAAGGAGTGCCTGGCGATCAAATGGGCGGTCCTCGCCCTCCGGTACTACCTGCTGGGGCGCTCTTTCACCCTCTGTTCGGACCACGCGCCCCTCCAGTGGCTCCACCGCATGAAAGATGCCAACGCGCGGATCACCCGTTGGTATCTGGTGCTCCAACCCTTTAATTTCAAGGTGGTCCACAGGCCGGGGGCGCAGATGGTCGTGGCGGACTTCCTCTCCCGTCAAGGGGGGGGGAGTCGGCTGCGGGCCGGACGGCTGCCCGGCCTGAGTCGGGCGGTGGGGGTATGTGGCAGCGGGGGCGTGGTCAAGCACCGGTCTGTGACAGGAGGGCGGAGTCAGGGAAGGTAAGTGGCAGATTCACTTCACCTGAGAGCAATTAACCTGTGTTTGTGTGTCTTCCCAGGGACTGCGCCCTATTTAGGGAGGGAGAGCGAGAGCAGAGGAGATCTCTCCCGAACCAGACACCTGATGTGTGTGTGTGTGCGCGTGCGTGTGTCTGTGTTAAGCAGATTGTGTTCCCTGAAAAGTGGAAGCAATAAAACGATTTGTTGAACCTGATCTCTGTCCTGCCGTCCTCTGTGCTCCACCCACACCTAGGGAAAGCTACAGTAATCTAAAAGTAATAACTGTATATGATATAAACAAGCTACAAATTTGTCTTTTTGTCCATAAAATAATTAACAACAGTTCTTCTATACCAAATAAATTTAAGGGTCTTTTTAACTATAACTCGGATTTCCATCAATACAGTACAAGGCAGCGGAAAATTTGAAACAGATCCGAGTAAAAACCCAGCAACGAATGTTCTCCATGATGTTCAGCTGCCCACAAATTTGGAATAGTTTAAATCGGGACTTACAGCTCTGCAAATGATTATCCATCTTTAAGAACATGCTAAAAAATTCTCTACTACACAACCAATCATTTACCTAATTTCCTATTCATTGTTTTTTTATTTCCTCCTTATATCTTGGTTGCATTTCTTAAGTTGTTGTATTTTTTTTCGTTATTATTTGTTTAGTTATTATTTATCGAATTGATATAATTTGCTTGTTAACTTAGTTGCTAAATTTTCACTAATTAGTCATTTTTTGTTATTTCTTTACTTATTACTTTCATTAATTTACTTAATATTAGTTATTATCTATTTATTTCTTATCATTTAGTTGTAATGGTTACTAGTTGTTGTTTTACTCTTTTGTTTCATCACCTTTAGTTATTATAATTAATCCGTTGTAATACTAGGAAACATGGTGAAGGACTCTTATAGAACTTATTGGTCTTCACCTTCCCCAGCACAATCCAAATGTCTTTTGTTTAGATGTCTTTATGTATTGTTTTTAATTGTGTGAAATAAAGAAAAAAAACTGAATCTCAAGAGGAGGTGGATCATGCAGCAAGACAACCACCATAAGCACACAAGTCATTCTACCAAAGAATGGTTAAAGAAGAACAAAGTTAATGTTTTGGAATGGCCAAGTCAAAGTCCTGACCTTAATCCAATCAAAATGCTGTGGAAGGACTTGAAGCGAGCAGCTGATGCGAGAAAACCCACCAACATCTCAGAGGTGAAGCTGTTCTGTATGGAGGAATGGGCTAAAATTCCTGTTGTTTCAGATATTCAGACCGATTACTAGGACTGTGAGTTACATTCTCTGAAGTTCCAGCACTGCAAATGATTTGAGTGGCAGATGACTTCTAGATGATATTACTACCATTACGACACATCATCAGTTGGGTACATCACTTGGTGTTTTGGCCTTTGATGACAACATACCCTCAGCCGAGGCAAGCAACCTCTCTCAGCTTGAACAGTTCTGCAAAAAGGAATGGGGGAATGACTGTGTAACCTCGGTGAATATGATAATAAACTAATAGAAGCTTAGATCAATACTTAATCAAGCGCAGCGGTAACAGCCAATCAGGTAACTACAGCGCCATTGCTGGAGGGAGGGAGGGAGAATAATTAGAGCAAGAGCAGAACGCTAGAGACGGCAGAGGGAAAAGTCGAAAACGAGAGGAAAAGAGAAAGTAAATAGGCGTAAAAGAAGTGTATTTTGAGGTTTTACATCTTGTTTTTCTTTCATTCTTGGAAAAAAATTGTATTCACCTGCGGTCCACGTTTCTAGATCCTGTTTTATTTGAGTTTTGAACGAGAATTTGGCCAGGTTTTTTTTAGTTGGGATCACTGGTGTGTGAAAACACCTGGAGCTGTGGAAAGAAGATGGTGAGCCACCCATAGGAGAGACACTGGGAGGATCACCTATTCTGCAAAACTCACCTGCACACTGTGGACAAAGACACTGATTCTAACATTTGGATCATGGTAGGACAAAACTATCAGGTTTTTGCAGCAATACACAGTGAATTTCATTTGGACTGATAAAAGACTTAACTAAAGGACTGGTGATACACCAAACTGTGTAAATTTGAGTTATTGCTTATATATATTGATCTGTGAGATCTGAGATTTGAGTTGTATTTTTGATATTTTATTGAACTGTGTTTCTTTTTTTTTTTTCTGGGACATTTTTTCTGGGACAGTTTGTAGCGGTTCCTACAAACTGGAAACAAAAGTCAGAAGTGCGATCCCAAAGAGCTCACCACACAGTCACTGTCAAGCTTGGGTTAGGCACTTTCACTTTCAGCGCTGGAGCCAGCAGAAGTGGGTGATGTATTGTGCCATATGCATTGTGTGCAGCGAGCACGCAGCAGCCAGGAATTTGTTTGGATTAACCTCCAAACCTAAGTTGCTCATAAAATTACAACTTTTTCTGGTTCTAAAAGTACCAATTAGGACCATATAATCCCTTTTTATTTTGTGCTACATTAGGTAGAGGTGGGGGGGGGGGGGGGATTTTTTCCAAACCTGAACCTGATCCAATAAAAAATCTGACCAATCAGGTAATTGATTACATGTAACGTTGTCTGAGCATGTGCTATTTTTCCCGAACATCTTTGTACATCCGTGTTGCATCAATGGAGGAGAAGCTGATTGTAGAAGTGTCAAAGAATCCCTACAACTGTGACATATTCCCACAACAGCCAACATCTTATAGCCAGGATTATAGATGTGCTGTGACTGCTCCAGACAGGAAATAAATTCAGGTATAGGTATAATCATAGTTATACGTATAGGTATAGCTATAGTAATAGTTATAGTTAACAGTGTTGTGGGATTAGGTCATAAACAGCACTCAATATTTCCTACTATAAGCGTCTAAATAAAATTATTAAAATTATAAAATATAATTATTAATCTGACACTTGTGTACCATCCCGTTGTAGCTTTCATCATCTTTTTCAAAAGAATTAGAATCATGAATGCATGACATTGCAAAGAATATTATAGAGTCAGTGTGGACACAAAAGAAGGCAGTGGCGCATATGACATCACACATGCAGCGCTGCTTACCTACAAATTGATGCAACCTAATGGCGGACAAGCTTTTAGTGATTTTTGGAACAGAATTCAGATGCAAAAATTTCTTTTGAACAAATTTATTTATCAGTGAACTTTACAACATATTTGAGCACATCACACACAGGAAAGTCTGAGATTTTATGATGTCATTTTCTAAAGACTAGGGCTGTAAAGATCAATAATATTTAAATAAGATCCTTTTACTTGTACATAGTGAATGAGGAGGGTCTTAAATGCTGAAAGAAATTACCAAAAGGCTGATACTTAGTCTACAGTACCATCAAGATGGTTACTGTAAAGTCTATCATATAAAGTATCTTTTAGTTACAAATCAAAAAACAATCATATCATATCATATCAATTTCAATACCTGGAAAAAAACAGTGACTGCTACTGCTTTGAAAGGGCAGCTGACAATTAGGGAAAGATCTCGAGACGACCTGGAGGCCTGAAGGATTCAGGTGAAGTTCCATTAAAATACAAGTTTGCATCACAAAAAGCAGGGACTAATAAGTGACTGAATTATGGTTAACCATGATTTATCCAGGTACCACCAGAGCTTTATTAACATATTTAACTAACATGTTCCTAACTTCCCTGTTTAGGCCAAAGAACACAAGAGTTTACTTGATGAATAAAAAAAAATGCAGATCTGTTTCACTCACCTCAGTTGGAATTTGCTATAATGAACCCTACATGAGCTACATTTGAGACAATGTTATATTTGCTACAATAGTATAGAACCTTGAACAAAGTTTGGGGAGGTTCTACCTGAGATTTGAACTTTGATTACTAAATTCAGAGTGCTAATCAGCACACCACGGAACCAAGATGCCACCTGAGCTCCAACCTCCTCACAACCATTATGGCACTCAATCTTACAGCCAGCTTATAATATATACACCATACAGTGTATTGTGTATATTATATTTTAAGAAATAATAAAATTGAATTACACAAATAAAATGTGAAAAGTTTATTTCATAAAACATTTATAGTTATTTCACAGTTCCATAAACAATATATAAATTAGTGTACATATACATGACTAGACTTTGACATATTAGTTTATCCTGTTAACTATACATCTGTTTCAAGAATATTCCTACTGATTTAAATTGAATAAATGAAAGACAGCAATCAATAGGACTGTTTAGAAGTGGAGAAATGTTCAGGTATGTCATCACCATCATTAAATCCTCAGTTTCATAATTTAAAATATGTGGTTTTCTCATGAAAGCAGATATTGTTTATAAAAACACCCGATTCCATTTAGCTTATGAATTAAATATTAATCAGTAAAAAGCAAACATAAATGTTACTGTTTGTGGTGACAAAAGGACCTACTTACAACAGTAGAATAGGTTGAAATGTTAAATAGCGTTGTTAAGTTATTGTTTTTGTTTTCTGATCAGGCTTAGAGCTAACAGTGCAATGCTGCTGAAAGTAGAAGTGGTAGAAGAGACATCCATATCATGGAAAGTGAGCTGGCAATCACTGGTGGCATGGAATTACCTGCAAAATATAAACATACATGAAATTAAATGTACACAAATACATACTTAAACCTAAAAATATACAAGAAATTTGAGTTTGGATTATTTACAATTAATAAGCACTAATTAATAAATAACACAGTAATTTCTTCGCATGTTGATACTGACTAATAACATGGGTGACATTGATGGAGTTTGGCTCAACAGGAAAGGTCAAGCTGCTAACTCCTTTGGCAAGGACGTCTTTCACTTTGGTGTCAGTCACGTTAGCACCAGAAAGGAAAGACATGAGGCTGTGTGTCACAATAGAACCATTCCTGAAATTGCACAAACAAAGAGATACAGGTTAAAATTCAACCATTAATCAACAAAGAAACAAACATTCATAGCCATATCCGCCTTCTTACCTGAACTGGAAGATTTGCATGAGATGGAAGTTTTTAAAGGCTTTCTTGTACAATGGTTCAATCTAAGAAGAAGAAGAAGAAGTAGAATTCGGTGATCAAAAACCAACAGATAAAATGGTTTGTTATTTAGCCATAGATAAAGTAAGCAATAATAACTAATATGCGAAGAGACTTACAAATGCTCTAAATCATATTCAAATTGTGTTATGTCAATTGAATTGGATTTCACTTAAATTGAACGTGAAAATTTGAACAAAAGGGCAAAAGTCACACATGTCCTGCACACACACTGTGAACAGAAACGCATGATTAGAACCAGATGCGTTCTTCGGGTTGTCTTATATGGCAATAGAAGTGTTCGTGTGGCAAAATCTCTCATGTTTAGCAGAATTAAATAAATTGTAAATGGTGGCATTATCTGGAAAACATACCTCACGAGTGACTTTTTCAGCTTTGTCTTTAAATTGTTTAGAATTTGGGTTAGCCAGTGCTGGCACAAAGGTTTCCTTGATGCGGAAGATCAATGTGAAAACTTCAGTTACTGGTGCAATTGTTGTAGTTGTGCCAGCTGTGTTCGGGGGCGAAGTCTTGCCCACTGTAAGGTTGATATCATCTGTGATTGCGGGTGAAGTCACGTCCATTGTGGGGTCGATCTCAGCTGTGCTTGCAGGTGATGTCAGGTCCACAGCAGAGCCCACCTGAGCTGCACTTAGGGCTGTAGTCATGACCATTGAAGATGATTAGAATAGAATAGTGGACCATAACAAAGTTAAAATCAAAATTAGAAACTGATGCTGTTAAAACAGAAACAAGGCAATGTGCTTCATAAAGCTCAGCTGAATCACAGATCTGTTTAATCTATGATTTTAATCTTTGAGGTAAACTGCAGAGTCAGGGGCGGCTCATAGCAATGGACTAGCAGGATTAACCGCCCCCCACCCCCCAAAAAAAAGGTAAAAGAAAAATAAATATAAGGTTCCATATTTTAAGCATTCACATGACCTCATCTGTGATTAATAAACATTTTAAAGAGGATTCTTTGTGATTATTTTTTAGACCGAGTGTTACAGCACCACTGCCAGAATGATGTGAAGCGAGGCTGTGGGTGAACTGGAACTTGCCCAGTGCTGGAGGCAGGGATACGCTCTACTGGAAGTTCATACAGCCAATCAGTGCCAGTGTATAACATGACTACACAGTGTGACACACCCACTGAGTTTTGAGCCCCATTGGGTTAATATATTCTAGTCCATGGTGGTGACGTTTCCGTAACACGTCGCCAGGAGGCGCAGTACAGACTCACTCACAGGTGGAATGAATGTGAATGAAGTGGATTATTTACTCTATCATCATTCTTCCACGAAAATAATTTTGGAGGAGAAACTGAAAGTTAACGGACTGAGCACATCTATATCAAAGTACAAATTACACAAAAGGAGAAATGAAAAAACTAAGTTTTGTGGGTTTTTTTTTTTTTGCTTGAATAAAAGGGTTAGAATTTTTCTGTGTAATCTTTTTGTTATTCAGATGAAACACAGTTCAGATTAAAATGCCAAAAGTTAAATATAAACTTTTAAATTATATATAAATTATAGATATTATTCCCTGCCCTTCCACCTTTTTAAATGCTGGAAGTAAACAATGTTAATAAAAAGAAAGCAGTGTGTATTTTCCATGGAACATTTGGAATATTTCTCCTCTATACTACTCTTCTCTGTTTGACCAACTGCAACATTTCCTGAGTATAGATCATCAGATGTGATCTGCAAATGACAAGAACCATCTCAAATAAGGACTTGATGCATGACATCAAAACAGCGTTTCAACCCAACCCTTGGGACGTAATGATATTCAAATTAAATTAATCGACTCAATAAAGCAGGATGTGTCACAAATATGACCATCAGCAGATATATCCAGTTAGGCATTGCTGAGCTACCACCATCATGCTGTTTACACAATGAAACCTTCTGAAATAATCTGTCTCACGATCATTCTGAAAGGCACACTTAGTCTGTTTACATACTTCAGTACAGATATGCATCTAAGTGAAAACAAGACCAAAGGCCAAGCACTCAACACGAGATATCAGGATAAATCAATAGATTGCTCACTATTCATCGCAGAATTCATAGACGAATGAAGATAAACGTTAGAACCAAGAGCAAGTTTGACAATTTTGTGGTTTACTGCCAATGTTATTGTGTCACAAATGTCACAGTTCTCGAGGAACTTTAGTATAATGTGTAAAGTGACAATACTTAAATTTAAAAAATAACCTAAAAATTAATCTACAGTGCTATTTCTAGCAAATATATTTCAGCAGGATAATAGAAGTGACGACAGAAAGTGAGATGAAGTTCAGTGAACACTTACCAATCAGACACAAAACTGCCAGTATAATCTTCCTGTCCATGGTGTTGTTTACAACCTAAAAGTAAATTATATATCAGATTATATATCAGCTATGCAAGCAAAGTTTCTCTGTGGCTGTATAAATCTTAGCTTCCCTGTTTTATTATTACTGTTGTCATTTTCCCCCTATTTTATTTCTATTTTATTTATTTTCAATATGTATTAATACATGTTTTTTTATTAATGCTCTTGCTTTTCCATTTTATTTTTCATTATTTTAATTGCCTAATTTCACTCGTCTCAGTTTTGAAATGTTTTAATGCTTGTAAAGCACTTTGTAACTTTTTGAAAAGTTCAGAATAAATAAAGGTACAGGAACAACAACAATAACAAAAACAACAATAATAATAATAATAATAATAATAATAATAATAATAATAATAATAATAATAATTTTAAATGACAGCTGTATAATTAGAATAAGATATTATAAATAGTTGTATTTATTTAACTAATTAATTAATTAATTAATTAATTAATTTGTATATTTAAAGCAATTTTCTTGACATCAGACAAAATATTCCATCATGTACACTGTAAGTGAATATAATATTTTTAAGCATTGTTTCAGTGAATATTAAATATCTTAATAATTAAATTGTCTATAAGAGCCTAATACATTTTATATCATCTTACATTCTGGTGATTCTCAGGAGAAAGTAAAGTAATAACTCACCTGAGTCCACAGGTAGCAGAGATGGAGTGTTCTCAGTCTAGTGGCAAAGTGTAAAATATCGAGCAGGTAAATGGGATATTTATTCAACAGGAGTAACAACGTATTTACTCTCATGATGTGAAACCCATTATGTCAAAAGGGCGTGGCAGCCAATCACAGCTTGGCTGACAACCTGAAAAACAACATTATTACCAAATGACGCTTCCTGCCATTTTTGTTTATTTATAGCAGGATAAAGAAAGGGTAAAAATAAAATTTAGAATGTGATTTTAAATTAGATAATTTTAATGCTCTCAGAGGATTTTCTGTTGGAAGCCATGGCCTAATGATTAGAGAAGCAGCTTTTGGACCAAAAGGTCACAGGTCTGAGTCCCTGGACCAGCAGGAATCACTGAAGTGCCCTTGAGTAAAACACCTGACCCCCCCAACTGCTCCCCAGGCTGCTTTGGGTCTGTTGTACGTCACTCTGGATCAGAGCGTCTGCAAAATGCCTGTAACGTCGTTCATACTGTACGCTGAGACCACACCACAAATGTGCAAATAATTCTATTCCTGGTAAACTGGATTGGTCATCTTTTTCATGTGAAGACATAGCTTCTTATTGTAAATATTCTGATCAGCTATTGAGCAATATATATCTCCCTATAGATGCACTTTCATGTAAAAATTGTAACTGTACAAATACCAAACATAATACATATATCTCTGCAATGTATACTGACATTGTCTCTTGTTTACTTGAAGCTAGTAAGCCTCACCTTAAAGTCGTTAGGAGAGGGAAAGTCCGGCCTGGATGGAATATCTATGTAGCAGAATTTTATGCTGAGGCTCGTGAAGCTACTAAATCTTGGGCAATGGCTGGTAAACCAAGACAGGGGCCCATTTTTGAGTATAAGAAGAGTACAAATGCAAAATAGAAATATGCAGTTCATTTCATTAGTAAAAATGAACAATGTATGAGGGCCAACTCTATGGCAAAGAAACTTTTAAATAATACTAACAATGATTTTTGGAAAGAGGTGAAACATATTAATGGGTACAAACCCTCTTTACCATGTTCAGTAGATGGAGTCTCTGGAGCTAGTAATATTGCAGAGTTTTGGCGAATGCATTACAGTAAACTATTTAATTTGACTCAGCCTAGCACCCGTCGAGTAGCAAATGTTGAAGCTATTGAGGTGATCAAGTTTCATGAGGTTTCCCAAGCGATTAAAAATTTATCAATAAATAAAACAACAGGGATGGATGCTATCTCTGCTGAACATCTTAAATATGCCAGCTTTAGGTTAAGTATACTTCTTGCCGGGCGGCACGGTGGTGTAGTGGTTAGCGCTGTCGCCTCACAGCAAGAAGGTCCTGGGTTCGAGCCCCAGGGCCGGCGAGGGCCTTTCTGTGTGGAGTTTGCATGTTCTCCCCGTGTCCGCGTGGGTTTCCTCCGGGTGCTCCGGTTTCCCCCACAGTCCAAAGACATGCAGCTTAGGTTAACTGGTGACTCTAAATTGACCGTAGGTGTGAATGTGAGTGTGAATGGTTGTCTGTGTCTATGTGTCAGCCCTGTGATGACCTGGCGACTTGTCCAGGGTGTACCCCGCCTTTCGCCCGTAGTCAGCTGGGATAGGCTCCAGCTTGCCTGCGACCCTGTAGAAGGATAAAGCGGCTAGAGATAATGAATGAATGAATGAATGTTATCACAGACCAACTGACAGATGATGAGGATATTTATCGCCAGTGCCGTATGTTGTGTGTGCAAGCAAATGTATTGGCACGAAAATTTGGTAACTGCTCTGATAATGTGAAGTTGACTCTCTTTAAAGCGTATTGTTCACCTCTATATACTGCATATTTATGGTTAAACTATAAAAAATCCAGCTTCCAGAGATTACAAGTGGCTTACAATGATGCGTTGAGGATACTCCTAAAAAGGCCCAGATGGACAAGTGCGAGTGGGCTGTGTGTGAGTGCTGGAGTTAATACACTGAATGCAGTGTTGAGAAACACAATGTATAGATTTATCTGCAGGCTGAATGACTTAAAAAACCAAAATGTTGTGGCACTAGTAAGCATGGTATACAGTGACACTCGCTGCACATCTCAGTATTGGAAGCATTGGTATAAGTGTCTTTTGAAATTGTGATATTAGATGTTTTTAATTTTGTGTGTTGTTTGTAATGATTTGTTTTTATATTGTGATTTTTTTTTTTGTTATTTGTCTTGTGTTAATTTAATTGTTTTTTTGTACTCTGTGGGGATGGACCTTGAGTCTGGAATAAAGCATCATCATCATCACACCCTTGTGTCACCATTCTCTGTACAACATTTAAAAAAGACAAAATCTGATCTTTTTAAAATGAATGCTATAATGAAGACATTAATATTCACTCACAAATTACAATCTTGTTTATACGTACAGTAAATATAATGTTTAACTAGTAAAACTAAACGTATTCCTCAGATCATTCCAATTCAGTTGCACTGGATGTGAAAAAAAACCCAGTAAAATAATGAATTTTAGTTGAAGTCCCACCAAAACTTTTTAATCTCAGCAACACTTTTCTATCCCTCTTCAAACCAGCAGAAGAAGTTATCGTGCCAGGACAGAAAAGAAGCAAAGAACTCAGTTGATCAGTTTGGGCTGGAGCAGGTTTTTAGTTTAGTTTAGTTTCACAGAGTTCGTCATAAATCCATACAGAACTGATTGACAGGCGAAAATTACAGGACAGATAGACCCAATTGACAATTTTCCCTCATCTCATCTCATTATCTCTAGCCACTTTATCCTGTTCTACAGGGTCGCAGGCAAGCTGGAGCCTATCCCAGCTGACTACGGGCGAAAGGCAGGGTACACCCTGGACAAGTCGCCAGGTCATCACAGGGCTGACACATAGACACAGACAACCATTCACACTCACATCTACGGTCAATTTAGAGTCATCAGTTAACCTAACCTGCATGTCTTTGGACTGTGGGGGAAATCGGAGCACCCGGAGGAAACCCACGCGGACACGGGGAGAACATGCAAACTCCACACAGAAAGGCCCTCACCGGCCACGGGGCTCGAACCCGGACCATCTTGCTGTGAGGCGACAGTGCTAACCACTACACCACCGTGCCACCACACCACGAGATATCAGGATAAATCATGAGATCGCTCACTATTCATCACAGAATTCATAGATTAATGAAGATAAATCTTAGAAACAAGAGCAGATTGTACAAATTTGACAATTTTGTGGTTTACTGCCAATGTTATTGTCTCACAAATGTCACAGTTCTTTAGGAACTTTAGTATAATATGTAAACTGCCAACACTTAATTTTATAAAAATCACCTAAAAGTTAATCTACAATGCTCATCTCATCTCATTATCTCTAGCCACTTTATCCTTCTACAGGGTCGCAGGCAAGCTGGAGCCTATCCCAGCTGACTACGGGCGAAAGGCGGGGTACACCCTGGACAAGTCGCCAGGTCATCACAGGGCTGACACATAGACACAGACAACCATTCACACTCACATTCATACCTACGGTCAATTTAGAGTCACCAGTTAACCTAACCTGCATGTCTTTGGACTGTGGGGGAAACCGGAGCACCCGGAGGAAACCCACGCGGACACGGGGAGAACATGCAAAGTCTACACAGAAAGGCCCTCGCCGGCCCCGGGGCTCAAACCCAGGACCTTCTTGCTGTGAGGCGACAGCGCTAACCACTACACCACCGTGCCGCCCAATCTACAATGTTATTTCTAGCAAATATATTTGAGCAGGATAACAGAAGTGACTACAGAAACTGAGATGAAGTTCAGTGAACACTTGCCAATCAGACACAAAACGGCCAGTATAATCTTCCTGTCCATAGTGTTGTTTACAACCTAAAAGTTAATTATATATTAGATTATATATCAGCTATGCAAGCAAAGTGTTTCTGTGGCTGTATATATCTTCATGGATTTTATATATATATATGTGTGTGTGTGTGTGTGTGTGTGTGTGTGTGTGTGAGTGTGTGTGTTTTAATCCTTCAAAAGAACTTGGTAACTTTTTAAAAAGTTCAAAATAAATAAAGTTACAGCAGCAGCAACAACAACAATAATAATTTTAAATTACAGATGTTTAATTATAATTATATACTAGCATTAATTAATTAATTAATTAATTAATTATATTCTTCGTAGGGCGGCACGGTGGTGTAGTGGTTAGCGCTGTCGCCTCACAGCAAGAAGGTCCTGGGTTCGAGCCCCGGGGTCGGCGAGGGCCTTTCTGTGTGGAGTTTGCATGTTCTCCCCGTGTCCGCGTGGGTTTCCTCCGGGTGCTCCGGTTTCCCCCACAGTCCAAAGACATGCAGGTTAGGTTAACTGGTGACTCTAAATTGACCGTAGGTGTGAATGGTTGTCTGTGTCTATGTGTCAGCCCTGTGATGACCTGGCGACTTGTCCAGGGTGTACCCCGCCTTTCGCCCGTAGTCAGCTGGGATAGGCTCCGGCTTGCCTGCGACCCTGTAGAAGGATAAAGCGGCTAGAGATAATGAGAATGGGATATTCTTCGTATATTTAAAGCAATTTTCTTGACATCATAGAAAATATTCCATCATGTACACTGCAAGTGAAGATAACATTTTTAAGCGTAATATCAGTGAATATTAAATATCTTCATATTTAAATTGTCTATAAGAGCCTGATACATTTTATATCATCTTACAGCCTGGTAATTCTCGGGAGAAAGTAAAGTAATAACTCACCTGAGTCCACAGGTAGCAGAGATGGAGTGTTCTCAGTACTGGCGGCTCGTTAATAGGGGCGATTTGGGCGACGCACTGCCAAACAGGGAGGGAGATTTTTTTTTTTTTTATCTACTCCTACTACCACGGCAACAGTAATGTCATTGTCCAATCAGGCTAAGGTCGCGCCTGGTGTAGCCACGCCCTTTTGGGGCGATTTCTGTCAGGTTCAGATTTGCCCCCAAATCTCCCATTGACACCTGCTCCCAAGCCATTTTCTATTAGGTTTTCTGTGCTCTCACAAGCAGCGTGCTTACGTCATATGCCTGTTGCGCCGCGCAAGTGTTGCCAGATTGTGCATTTTGGCGGGGTTTGAACATAATTTTGGGCTGGAAAACGCAACTTGCGCGGGAAATGTGTGAACATTCTATGAAGATGGCGGCGAGTGTTGAGTGCATCAATACGATAGCGTCTCTGAAAGAAGTTCCCTTTAGTCGTCGTACCAATGAGGAGAAAACGGCATTCAAACAGCTAGGACCTCCTAGACCGAATTTAAACATCAAGCAAGTGTCTACGAAGGGGGAGAAGACCTACTCAAGAGGTTTTAACAAGAACTGGTACCACCGGAAAACTTGGCTAGCTGGCTGTGATGTAGTCAATGCTGTTTTTTGCTACCCTTGCGTTCTCTTCCACCCTGGAAGTAGCACAGCAGATGGTACAGTGATATCTGATATTTGAATTTACTAGGCAAAAGTTGTTTTTGTGTGTGTGTGTGTGTGTGTGTCTGTGTGTGTGTGTGTGTGTGTTACCAATGGCAGTTTAACATTGCCATGTTTTTGTTTTACCAATGGCAGTTTAACATTGCCATGCTTGGAATATTTCAGTAGCCTCAAGTTCTCTCTGACTTGGTGTAAATTAAGCATATTTTCAGTTTTTATATATTGTACAGTATATGTGTTCATTGGAGCCAGCAGCACCTTATATTTTTTCCAACTTCTTAAGCCAAGTTGCACTGACTACAAAACCTTGTGTAACCTTGTGTGTATATAGCTAAATAACTAAAGCCTTTTGTGTTCATTGACATGCTTGTAATACTTTAAATTTCCTTTTAAGGCATGGCTTTCTGGAGGAATTATTGGGAAAAAAAACAGCAGAATTTCATTCTCATCATCTCTAGCCGCTTTATCCTTCTACAGGGTCACAGGCAAGCTGGAGCCTATCCCAGCTGACTACGGGCGAAAGGCGGGGTACACCCTGGACAAGTCGCCAGGTCATCACAGGGCTGACACATAGACACAGACAACCATTCACACTCACGGTCAATTTAGAGTCACCAGTTAACCTAACCTGCATGTCTTTGGACTGTGGGGGAAACCGGAGCACCCGGAGGAAACCCACGCGGACAACATGCAAACTCCACACAGAAAGGCCCTCGCCGGCCCCGGGGCTCGAACCCAGGACCTTCTTGCTGTGAGGCGATAGCGCTAACCACTACACCACCATGCCGCCCACTGCAGAATTTATTTAGAATTATTATTTGTTGTTAAAATGGTGCAATTCCATATAAAACACCCCACATAATTAAGCTGCACATGTTTGTTTGATGGTTCTGCTTTTCTTCATCTTTTTCAAAACTTAAACACTTGTTTTGGATTTATATCCTGCCACTTTAATTGCATTCTTTAGAATTGAAGAAATTAGAATACGTTTATAATTAAGAATTTGTGTCTACTTCTTATAGAATACCTGAATAATATGAGAAAATAAATGAGTAATGTAATATTAATTGATTGTGATGCCAGATGTTTTGCTTTGAAGGCTTCACAATGAATCTTCCTTAGTTTTAGCCTGGCAAGCCAGACTAAATGTGAATATTTGCCACTCGTAGGCAAAAATATTTTAGGCCGCTAGGCGGGTGGGTCTAGTTTACTAGGCTACCTTAGTTTGCCACCTTTAACTTGTTCAGTGTTGCCGCCTAGTGGAGAGAAGAGATATTGTCTATATTGATATCTGAATTTACCAGGCAAAAACAAGTTGGGCCAATTGATTTGCTACCTAGGTCAATTTACTTCAGTCCTGTGGACATTTACGGTCCGTGTAGACATAACGGGGGAAAATTGCCCCCCTGAAAAAAATTCAGGAGCCGCCACTGGTTCTCAGTCTAGTGGCAAAGTGTAAAATATCGAGCAGGTAAATGGGATATTTATTCAACAGGAGTAACAACGTATTTAGTCTCATGATGTGAAAACCATTATGTCAAAAGGGCGTGGGAGCCAAACACAGCTTGGCTGACAACCTGAAAAACAACATTTTTACCAAATGACATTTCCTGCATTTTTCATTTGTTTGTTTATTTATTTATAGAAGGATAAAGAAAGGGTAAAAATAAAATTTAGAATGTGATTCTAAATTAGATAATGTTAATGCTCTCAGAGAATTTTCTGTTGGAAGCCATGGCCTAATGATTAGAGAAGCAGCTTTTGGACCAAAAGGTCACAGGTCTGAGTCCCTGGACCAGCAGGAATCACTGAAGTGCCCTTGAGTAAAACACCTGACCCCCCCAACTGCTCCCCAGGCTGCTTTGGGTCTGTTGTACGTCACTCTGGATCAGAGCGTCTGCAAAATGCCTGTAATGTCGTTCATACTGTACGCTGAGACCACACCCTTGTGTCACCATTCTCTGTACAACATTTAAAAAAGACAAAATCTGATCTTTTTAAAATGAATACTATAATGAAGTCATTAATTTTCACTCACAAATTACAATATTGTTTATAAGTACAGTAAATATAACGTTTAACTAGTAAAACTAAATGCATTCCTCAGATCATTCCAATTCAGTTGCACTGGATGTGAAAAAAATACCAGTAAAATAATGAATTTTAGTTGAAGTCCCACCAAAACTTTTTAATCTCAGCAACACTTTTCTATACAAACCATCAGATGAAGTTATCGTGCCAGGACAGAAAAGAAGCAAAGAACTCAGTTGTTCAGTTTGGGCTGGAGCAGGTTTTTAGTTTAGTTTCACAGAGTTCGTCATAAATCCATACAGAACTTTGACAGGCGAAAATTACAGGACGGATAGACCCAACTGACAATTTTCCCTTGCACAAATACAAAAACATAAAAATATAGATTGCTAATAAACTATAAAATTATATAAACAAATTATGGATAAAAAAGAAAAAAGTTTCTAATGTCCTATTATTAATAAAATAGATAACTGACTATGGTGGCCGGTACGTAGGTAACTTTTCAAAATATAAAATATGAAGTCGACTCTTAAATACAGTTAGACTGATTGTGTTCTTAATATTTGAAGAAAGGCTGTTCTAGAGTTTACCAGTTCTTGGGAAATAGGATTCCCGTAAATAATTCTGTTCATGACTGGAAAGAGGACGGTAGTTAGCAACATCAAAGTTCCGGGTGGAATAGCAAGATGTAGCAGAAATTAGTAAGATGGAAAAATTAACAGTAGTAATGCCAGACCGAATCTTATAAAACAGTATCAAGTCACTAATCTCACGCCTATGTTCCAATGGTAAATGTTTCAGAGATTTAAGTCTTTCTGTGTAGCAGACAGCAGAAGGAGGTTAATTTAGAATAAACTTAGTTGCATGTCTCTGAATGCTCTGTATTCGAGCTTTGTGCTTTACTGTGTATGGTGACCATAAATTACATGCATATTCAAGGCAGGGCCTCACTAAAGTACAGTAGAGGAGCTGCCTTGTCGCAGTATCACGTACTGTCTGTCCCAGCAGAGCCCAGAGCTTTACATTAGCACCCGCCCACCCGCCAAATGCGGGTAAAATTCGGCTTTGGCGGGTAATGACTTTAGTCCCACTAGCCACTTTGGCGGGTGGTTTATTCTGTGGTATACAATATTTGTAGTTTTCTCTGAAGGCATCTGATCTAATAAACGCATTGCAATGTGATATTACGCAACTCCCGTGAGCACCTGCATAAACATTTTGACAACATGTTAGAATTGTTTAGAACGTTCATTAACGTCAGATAAAATCAGTGATGCGGTAACCTGCGGTTAATGAACGAAGCTGTTGACATATGTAATGTGAATGTGTATGACTGACAGATGTATTCTGTACAAATGTTTTGGTTCCACTCCACAAGGGGGAGCTATCGATTTTTCAATAAGAGGTCAAGTGTATTGGTGACGTCACTCCCAATATAAAAGACGGTTCCCTCTTGTGATCATTCTCTTCTCTTCTCTTGAACTCTTGGCTCTGTGCCTGATCTAGAGGACATGCAAGAAAGAGCAATGTTTAGTTTGCCAATTTAATAAATATGCCTCAACGGCTGAAGATGGACACTCGACTCGCCTACTTTTCTAACTTGCACTATTGATTCCTGCTGTGTGTTGGTATACTCTGCCAACAGGTTATGGGCCCAGTAACGACGAAATAGTTGCAACGGAAGGAAGTCCGGCGTCGAGCACGTTAGCTAGTAAGCTAAAAGTGTGGTAGCTAGTTAAGCGCGGTGAAACCGGGGAAGCTCAACTAAGCAAAGAAGATGGCTAACAACAAGACAAAGTGGCCAACGTTCGACGGCAGAGCCGAGGAATATGAACTCTGGGAGGACCGGATGCTGTGTTGCATGCACCGTGTCGGATTAAAAGAGATTATTCTGAACGAGCCAGGTGGACCACTGACTGTGGAGGAACAGGCCGAGTACGACAGGCTAAATGCTGATGCATACTGCGCGTTAGCTCCACTGCTGGACAACGTGAGTTTGGGGCTAATATTTCGAGAGACTAAAAACAAGGGACGCGAGAGTCTGGAAGTGCTGAGAGAGCACTACATTGGCAAAGGTAGGCCGAGAATTGTTTCCATGTACATAACTTTGACATCGCTAAAGAAAGCGGACACAGAGACTGTAACCGAGTACATTATATGGGCAGAGCAAATCATTACGGCACTGAAGGCAGCAGGTGAAGCGCCTAGTGAGGGACTAATGATGGCCATGATTATGAGAGGACTTCCAGAAAAATACAAGCCGTTTACGCTGATGGTAACGCATGGTTCAGCGGACGTGAAACTGGCGGAGTTTAAGGCAAAACTGCGCAACTTCGAGGCTTCGGAGGATGCAGAGCCAGTAGCCGAGGAGGCGGGAGAAAGGGTGCTAAAAGCCCGCGCGGCACCGAAGAAAAAGAACAGTGGATTTCCGAGCGACATGGCGTGTTGGCGATGCGGAGAAAGGGGACATCGAAAAGACGAATGCACAAGGAACGCTTGGTGCAATTCCTGCAAAAGCTCAAGTCACACGGACAAAGCGTGCAGAAAGAAAGAGCGTGCACAAGGCTCCAGGTGCGCTCGCGCTCAAGATGGCAGCGGCGGCGGTCGTGCAGCCAGTCGTGGAGGACGGATCGAAGCGCGGGGACCAGCGAGAAGCGATGCGACGTTCTGGGTAGAGGCGGAGGACACCTGCGAACCGGCGCAGGTGCACCAGATCGACAGAGGAGGGCTGATCGTGGACACGGGCGCCTCATCCCACATCCTGAACGACAGGAGTAGGTTCAAGACATTCGACAGCGCATTCAAACCGGAGAGGCACAGCATGGAGCTGGCCGACGGGAAGCGAACTTTCGGGTTGGCACAAGGCAGAGGAGACGCACAAGTGTGTCTCATTGACAGCGAAGGATGCCGACGTACAGTGACTCTTAAGAACGCCCTGTACATCCCTTCATTCCCTCAAGAGCTGTTCTCAGTAAAATGTGCCACTGCACATGGTGCCATGGTATTCTTCGAGGAAGGTAACAATGTTATTGTACAAAATGGGTTAAGGTTTAACATTGACGTGTGTAACAGAATGTACTACTTACAAGTGGAACGTAATGACAATGATGTGTGCAATGTTAGCCATGATATCCAAACCTGGCACGAGATTATGGGTCATTGCAATTACGATGACATACTAAAACTACAGGATGTAACAACAGGCATGCACATTAAAGGTGCAAAGCGGAAGCCTGAGAAAGAGTGTCATGTGTGCATAGAAGGAAAGTTTACTCAGACGAGAAACAGAAATGCAACTGACAAGGTGAAAAAGCCACTTGAGATGGTAAATACCGATCTAGCGGGTCCAGTGACAAATGAGTCAATTGATGGTTACAAGTACATGCAGTCTTTTACAGATGTGTGCACAGGAGTAGTCTTCACTTACTTTCTCAAAGCAAAAAGCGATGCAGTACAAGCTACTGAAAAGTTTCTGGCTGATGTAGCGCCTTATGGCACTGTGAAGTGTATCAGGCCGGATAACGGGACCGAGTTTACTAACAGAGAATTTCTGACACTACTGAGGAAGAACAAAATCAGACACGAGACGTCCTGTCCTTACTCACCGCACCAGAACGGGATAGCTGAGAGGGAAGGGCGCACTCTCTTCGAGATGGCTAGGTGTAAACTCATTGACAGCAACTTGCCAAAGAGTCTATGGCATTATGCGGTTCAGGAAGCAGCCTACACTAGGAACAGATGCTTTAACAAGCACATTGGTACAACACCGTACACAGCACTGACAGGGAAGAAGTGTGATCTAGCCAAAATGCACAAATTCGGGTCAGAATGTTACGCATACTTGCAAGACAAGGGTAAACTGGATCCTAGGTGTGAGAAGGGGCTCTTTGTAGGGCATGACAAGGGCAGCCCAGCTTTCCTAGTTTACTATCCCAGTAAGGAAAAAGTGCAGAAGCACAGGTTAGTCAAGTTCATCACAAAGACCACAACTGAGAGCGAGACTCAGACACAGGGAGTAGGATTTAACCCCAGTGTAAATGACAAGACTGACGCATCACAACTCAGTGCTACTACTAGCACAGACGTAGCGACTGACCGTCCACAATCTCCTAGAGATGATGATGGCGAGGAGCACCACATGGTGACGCCACAGGCCCAAAGCAGTGGGAGATACCCCACGAGAGAGCGTAAGCCCCCGAGTTATCTTAACGACTATAATCAGGAAGACAGTGGTGAAGATGACAGCACGCTCACTACTGTAGACTATTGCTATCGAGCAGTGTGTGGAATGCCACTTACCTTTAAGGATGCGATGGCATCACCACAGTCCAGTAGATGGAAGAGGGCAATGGACGAAGAGATGCAGTCACTAGAGGAAAACCGGACATTTACCTTGACCAAATTGCCAGAAGGCAGAAAGACAGTGGGAGGTAGGTGGGTATACTCCATTAAGGAGGATAGTGATGGACAAGAACAGTACAAGGCCAGATTTGTGGCAAAAGGATATAGCCAGAGGGCGGGGATAGACTATGGTGAGACATTTTCTCCCACGGCCAATCTAACCAGTGTTCGCATAGTCATGCAGAAAGCAGCTCAGGAGAATTTGGTACTACACCAAATGGATGTAAAGACGGCGTATCTACACGCACCCATAGACAGAGACATCTATATGGATCAACCTGAGGGTTATGAAAAAGATGGAGAGAACTTAGTGTGTAAACTAGAGAAATCTCTCTATGGCCTGAAGCAGTCTGGACGAAATTGGAATGACATGCTACACCAATGTTTGATAAATGACGACTTTACACAGAACCCAGCGGACCATTGTGTCTACACGAAAGAGTCTAAGCAGGCAGGGAAAGTGATTATTGTGATTTGGGTGGATGATCTTATCATCGCAGCAAATAACATGAGTCTAAAGCAAGTGAAAGCAATGCTTTCAACAAGGTTTAAAATGAAGGACCTAGGCAGATTGAAAAATTTTCTAGGCATAGACTTCAGTCAACCTGATGAGTGTGTGACAATGTCACAAAAGAGGTATGTGGAGAAGATCCTCAACCGTTATGATATGCAGGAGTGCAGAACACGTGAGACACCATGTGAACAGAAGTTAGATTACTCTGAAGATGCACCAAAGATGACTGATGTGAGGAAGTACAGAGAAGCAGTAGGTAGCCTTATCTATTTAGCTACTTGTACTAGACCTGACTTATGTTTTGTAGTAGGCAAGCTATCACAACATTTTGCGAACCCCACAGATGAAAACTGGATGACAGTGAAACATGTATTGCGTTATTTAAGAGGTACTACAGACAAGCAGCTGACTTTTAGGAAAAGCAGCCATGGTTTAGGCCTACGGGCATACAGTGACGCAGATTGGGGGTCAGACACCAGCGACAGGCGGAGCACGTCTGGTTACTGTGTGAGCCTGAGCGAAAACAGCTCACTGGTATCTTGGAGGAGTAAAAAGCAACCAATGGTAGCTTTATCCACATGTGAAGCCGAATACATGGCTTTAGCTCTAACAATACAGGAGGGTATCTATTTGGAGCAGTTACTGAAGGGTATTGACAACTGTGAATATGTTAAAACTGTTGTCTATGAGGATAACCAAGGAACGATTGCACTTGTTAAAAACCCGGTGTGCAGACAACGATGTAAACATGTGGATATCAAGTATCATTTCATCAGGTCAACCATTAAAGAAGGAAAAATGACACTTATGTACTGTCCGACAGATGAGATGATTGCAGATCCTATGACCAAACCTGTTACAAAGGTTAAACTGATGAGATTTTCAGGAAAGATGTTTGGTGTAAGTGTCTGATCGTCAAGTGTATATATGTTAGTACATAGGGATGTACTGAAATGTTTGACATCTGTCATTTACTTTTGAAGTTGTTTATTTTGATTGTTAAAAGCTGTACAGAATATAGTCATTCATAAGTGGGAGTGTTGACATATGTAATGTGAATGTGTATGACTGACAGATGTATTCTGTACAGATGTTTTGGTTCCACTCCACAAGGGGGAGCTATCGATTTTTCAATAAGAGGGCAAGTGTATTGGTGACGTCACTCCCAATATAAAAGACGGTTCCCTCTTGTGATCATTCTCTTCTCTTCTCTTGAACTCTTGACTCTGTGCCTGATCTAGAGGACATGCAAGAAAGAGCAATGTTTAGTTTGCCAATTTAATAAATATGCCTCAACGGCTGAAGATGGACACTCGACTCGCCTACTTTTCTAACTTGCACTATTGATTCCTGCTGTGTGTTGGTATACTCTGCCAACAGAAGCAACAAAGTTGCTGACGACTGACAAGCACACTATTTGGCGGCATATAGCTGGAGTTTCAAACCCTGCTGCTCAGTGAAAAGGGGCAGAGATGCGCAGCGCCGGAGCAGCATTGTAAAATCCCCGAGGTCCGTGATGCGCAAAGCGCGCGCCCAAACATGTTCGCCATATTGAAATGAGAGGGTGAATTACACATCACACAAGAGATCTGTTCCTGAAATTACTCTTAATGGTGTTTGAACTGAATATCGTAAGTTTTGAAAAAAAAAAATCATGTATATGTGGCAAGAGTAAGAATAATTTAAGCTTGTGTAATGGTTTGATCTGCCCCAAGCAATGAGGACAAAAGTTACCCTAACCACGCAGCCTATGGAACTGAGATACGTTAACAATCTGGCATTCGTTACACCTACACACACACACACACACAAAATAATAATTCTGGGGGAAAAAAATCAGTATACACCACCATGTTATCCAAGGCAAACATAAGTTGAAACTTTCCACTCTATTGCTTTGGCTTATCGAATGATTTATTTTTAAAATAAATAGTGTGCTTGTCAGTCGTTTAGGCAAAGTTATCCAAGGCAAACATAAGTTGAAACTTTCCACTCTATTGCTTTGGCTTATCGAATGATTTATTTTTAAAATCACAAACAAGGCAGGTTACAACTGCGCTGCTGCACATGTAGTACGGAGTAAACCTGAAAAGTAAACCCAATCTGTTTAGAGAGTCATATGAGCTCCTCTTGACCTCCTCTTTAGCCTCTTTCAAGATATTGAACACAGGATTTTGATGGCGCATCCTATATGGAAAGCCACGAGAGGCAAAATATGGCCACGTTCACATTACACCACAGGTTCCTGAATGTGGTCCTGGAATGCACCATTTTCCCCTGGTTCAGCTATAATCAGCTAATTAACTAATTATACAAAAGTTCAGTAATATACAGACTCACTAATTTGATTGGCTGAGCAGCGTTCCATTAGTGCCTATGTTTAGTATAGACCCATCCCACGTGACGTCACGACAAATGCGGCTGACATTTTGGACATGAACTACCAGTAGTCTACCACAGCCACCAACGAGGAACGACGGCGAAGCATCGAAAGGAATATAGCAATCAAAGAAAGTTTTTACATTCAGCAAGACTTCCATCATGCCATTATATTGTTGTGCACCTGGATGTAACCATCAACACACAAGGCAAGATTTATCATTTTATCGGATCCTGACAGATGCTGACCGACAGAGAAGATGGATGGTCTCTAAAATATTGGCAAAATGATGTTTATTGACATAGCAATCGTGTGCAACGGGAAGCATTTGCATATCCGAAGTGTTGTGTTTACATCAAAGATAAAATAAACCGATATGACAACGACTGCTGCTGCCAGGTTGGGGACACAAACTAGTAGAAAGGAAGTGTGCCAACAGTGCCAACACTCTTCCTTTGTGGTCGATTCTGCTTTAAGGTAAGATGCATTTAATTATTCGTCTGCTGTGGGTTTGGAATCGGTAGCCTGACCGATTCGTTCATGTTTGTGGTGCCATTTGTTTGTTGACACATGTTGAAATGGAAGATTGGTTGTTGACATGATTTCCAGTGATGCTTTGGTGCTGCTGTGGATCAGATGTGTTGAGTAGCCTGACTGTTTTTTTTTTCTTGAGTGTGGTATCATTGTTGACGCGAGGTTGTTTTTTGAACATGCCAATGCGGACACGATTTCCCCTGATGAGTTATGACTTCAGATGCGATGCGTGTGTGGAGGTGTGGAGTCCACGTGATATGTGCGTATGATAGGCTTCTCATGTGTTTGGAGATCCACGCTCTGAAACAAGCGCAAGCACCCCCCCCCAAGGGAAAAAAAGGGACCCCCCGAAAATATCGGCATAGTTCGAACACTGGGTTGGAGAAAGTAATGGCAAATAGTGAGTGCACAAACCATAGAAGGTAAACTGTACACAGCGCCAGGGCAGTGTGATGGTATGTCTACTTTTAGATTGTGTTAGCTTATCAATGAACACACTCGTCACTCGATGAGTTTCACGTCTTTACGACGGATACTTAAATGTGTGTTAGGTATTATTGTTGCAGTCTAAGCAGTCATTTTAGCAGCTAGATAAGCGAGAACCGAAAGGGTCTGTGCCATAAACCGTTATTTCATGTCCAAAATGGCGGTTGCGTTTACGAAGGTCACGTGAGTGGAAAGGGTCAATAACCGAACTGGGACGTTACCCCTTTTTCACCCACAAAGAACAGATTCTGTTCTTGTTCAAAGAATCCTGAATGGAATTGGTTCAAGAACCTGTTCCCTGTTGGTCGAAAAGGCGTACCTACTCATTCATAAGTTTTTTTTTTTTTTTTTTTTTTTTTTTTTTTTTTGTAGGCTGTAGCCACGATGTCATCATGTTGTCAGAATCAGTGTAACGCATCTCTCATAACCGGGGACAGAACAGTACCATCGTGTGTGTGTGTGTGTGTATTATTTACCAGCTGGGGGGGTCCGTATCGTGAAATACCGTGACCGAGGTCTTGAAAATACTGACCGAGGCCTCTGGGCCGAGGTCACAGTATTTCACGATATGGACCGACCTTAAGCTGGGAAATAATATATTTATTTTTTCATCTTATCTCATCTCATTATCTCTAGCCACTTTATCCTGTTCTACAGGGTCGCAGACAAGCTGCAGCCTATCCCAGCTGACTATGAAGTTTGAAAATGTAAATTTAACAGCTTCATGAAAGTGCACTGATGGTTACCATGGAAACCCCGTGTCTCCTGCACTGCGTTCCTCCCCTGAGTCATGAGTTCGCTCATTCGCTTTTGTGTTCTTGGTCTCAGAGCCGCGCGCACCAAACAGAGACAGAATCAACGTTTAACATCATTAATAATGCACTTTTTATGGAGACATTTTAATGTTATTCTTTATTTTTTTATCCAGTTGAATATTTAGCGTACAAATGTATTTTCAGCTCTTCAAAATGATGAGGTCCGGACCGCGGGGGCCTCGGAGCTGGCTGCGGCCATGGAGATGAACAAGACGCTAAAAGGAAGATAAGACAGTTCAATGACAAATGGAAGTTCGGGTGAGATTGGCTAGTTCATAGCAAAACTGAAAATACCATGTACTGCAAAGACTGGAGAAAGTCTGGCAAAGACAGGCACCAGTAATTTTAAACTCGAAACTATAAAGAAGCACGAAAAGTCAAATGCACACATCGGTACTATAACATCAAAACAGGCGAAGACGGCTGGTCACTACAGGACAGCATTGCTTTCAGTCCCTGGCTGTCATGAAGTCGGCTGAGCTGGAGAGGATGGAGCTGCTGTTTAGAAACCTTCACGCGATGGGAAAGAAGTTGATCCCACCCCAGCTATCAACTTATGGCCTGCTGGAAGCCTCAGGTCACGAAGACCATTTTTCATGGACCATTCAGACTCATCTGATGATGAATGTAATGAGGACATTTAATGTCTCTCTCTACACATGTTCTCACACACACACACACACACACACAGAGAGATTCTTAATAGATAATACATAATATACATAATAATACTTGATAATACACATAATACTTCCATATCAAAGCATCAAATGTTTTTCAATGATAAATGTTTTGAATTGGACTTTTAATATTAGAATCAGTTCAGTTGTACTGAATGTTATTTTTCATATATGATATTTCATATTGTCAGGGGCTTGAATTTGATTTCAATAAACAGAATACTCTGTTTATATTTTTGTCTGAATTAGTTGCATGTTTTCATATAGGGAGCTACCTTAACAGCACTGAATACTTGAGTGCTACTGTAGAGATACATTATACGCTGCCATTCATAATTAAATCTCGATCTTCTGAACTTTAACGTATCATGGTGAAGAAAAAACTGCGATTTCCTGGCAACAAAATTGTGGCTAGTGAAAAGGCTGAATGGCTAGTGACTCGGGAAAACCACTAGCCACAGTGACCGGTGAGCAAAAAAGGTAATGAAAAGCCCTGCTGGAGACCCCTGTTTATTGTCAAATTACCAGCCAATCTCTATTTTGCCAGTCTTTTCAAAGGTTCTTGAGAAATTAGTAGAATTTTGCAGCACCTGGAAGAGAATAGCATACTTCACAAACAGCAATATGGATTCCGAAAACATCACTCGACGTGCATGACCCTCTTGAATTTAGTAGATAAAATCACCTTGGCTATAGAAAAGAATGAATTCACCATTGGAGTTTTTTTGGATCTATCGAAGGCCTTCGATACGGTGGACCGCGAAATATTAATGGAGAAACTTAACTGTTATGGTTTTCATGGCTATGTTTTCACCTGGTTAAAAGATTACTTATCAAATAGAAAACCGTATGTTTCCAATAATATCTATTCTTCAAATACAAAACCAATCTCCTGTGGCGTTCCGCAAGGTTCTATTCTGGGTCCCCTGTTATTCCTCATCTATATCAACGATTTAGCTTATGTATCTGATAAAATATATGCACTATTATTTACATCACACTCAAATCTTGATATATTAGTAAGTAGAATGAATTGTGAATTAGATAAAATAAACAAATGGTTCCAAGCAAATAAATTGTCCTTAAATGTTAAGAAAACAAATTTTATTATTTTTACGGGGAAGAATAAAAAATACAATAAAGAAAATGTAAAAATAGCTATTAAAAACATACCCATTGATCAAGTAACGCACACACCTTTTTAAGGTGTCACCATCGATGAAAAACTTACTTGGAAAAAACATATCGACCTTATTTGCCAAAAAATTTATAAAAACATAGGTATCATCAGAAAATTTGCAAATATACTATCTTCGAAAATATTCATTATACTATACTATAATTCAGGGGTGGGCAATTATTTTTTCCATGGGGCCACATGAGAAACAGAAAATTTTGTGGAGGGCCGGACCAAAAGGCTGAACTAAATTCTGCATAATATTAATTGTATTTCTTTATATAAAGCAGTAAATAACATTGTTTTTACAAGCTGCTAAGACTGGTGAGAGTATGGAAAAAACGAGGTTGCCTTACAAAAAATGTCATTTGTTCAATCAAATTTCCCAAAACAATGGTTAACAAAATGTGAACGTTTGTACCATTTTTTTTCAGTCACATTCACCCCAAAACACAATAAAGACATCACAATATTGTCTTTCTATTCCAAATATCAAGCACCAAGTCCACCAAGCACTCTTTCACAAATTCCCCCTCCGAAAATGGCTTACTGTTTTTAGCGATTTTGTGGGAAAGCACAAAGCTGGTCTTGGTTGCTGCATCCCTGGATGTGTGATGCTTGGTAAAAAAGCCTTGCTGCTTTTCTAGCTTAGCCAGCAAAGCTTCCGATGTCCGTGTTATTTCAGCATCAGTCAAGTTTCGGTATTTCTCAGCGTGCTTCGTCTGGTAATGCCAACTCAAATTGTAGTCTTTGAACACGGCGATCCGCACTCCGCAAACTAAACACACAGCTTTATCTCTGACTTCAGTAAATAAATACTTAGCAGTCCATGTTTTGTTGAAAGCCCTGCAGTTGTCATCTACCTTTCTTCTTTTTGTGGACATTTTGGGGGCTAAAGTCTTCTTGTGATCTGTTCCCAACAACGTCGATTCGGTGTAGGTATCAGATCTACAGATTGGCTCAGGCTCCAGTGCCTGCTGGTGACGTCACACTATGTGATTGGCTGGACTGTTTGAAGGATGATGTACAAGTTTGTGGTTGGTCTGGACAAATTACGGAAGTAGTTATCACGGGATTAGGTTTCGTGGGATTTCATGTCATGTTCATGTCACGCGCATTGCGTTTTTGTTGAACACAACTTCAAAATAAAAGCAATGCACATTCAGTCCATGCATGAGGTAAAATTAGAAAATACGTTTATTTTGTAATTTCTAATTAACCTTACGCGGGCCGGTCAGAATGAAACAAAGGGCCGGATGCGGCCCGCGGGCCGTAAAATGCCCAGGTCTGCTATAGTTTGATATATCCCTGTCTAGCATATTGTAACATAGTATGGGCTAGTACATACTTTACTTCACTAAAGCCACTACTCCTTCAATAACGCTTCGTCCAGATCGTTTCAAATGTCTCGTACACATTCCCCTCCGCATCGCTGTTTAGTAATCTAAAAGTAATAACTGTATATGATATAAACAAGCTACAAATTTGTCTTTTTGTCCATAAAATAATTAACAACAGTTCTTCTATACGAAATAAATTTAAGGGTCTTTTTAACTATAACTCGGATTTCCATCAATACAGTACAAGGCAGCGGAAAATTTGAAACAGATCCGAGTAAAAACCCAGCAACGAATGTTCTCCATGATGTTCAGCTGCCCACAAATTTGGAATAGTTTAAATCGGGACTTACAGCTCTGCAAATCATTATCCATCTTTAAGAACATGCTAAAAAATTCTCTACTACACAACCAATCATTTACCTATTTTCCTATTCATTGTTTTTTTATTTCCTCCTTATATCTTGGTTGCATTTCTTAAGTTGTTGTATTTTTTTCGTTATTATTTGTTTAGTTATTATTTATCGAATTGATATAATTTGCTTGTTAACTTAGTTGCTAAATTTTCACTAATTAGTCATTTTTTGTTATTTCTTTACTTATTACTTTCATTAATTTACTTAATATTAGTTATTATCTATTTATTTCTTATCATTTAGTTGTAATGGTTACTAGTTGTTGTTTTACTCTTTTGTTTCATCACCTTTAGTTATTATAATTAATCCGTTGTAATACTAGGAAACATGGTGAAGGACTCTTATAGAACTTATTGGTCTTCACCTTCCCCAGCACAATCCAAATGTCTTTTGTTTAGATGTCTTTATGTATTGTTTTTAATTGTGTGAAATAAAGAAAAAAAACTGAATCTCAAGAGGAGGTGGATCATGCAGCAAGACAACCACCATAAGCACACAAGTCATTCTACCAAAGAATGGTTAAAGAAGAACAAAGTTAATGTTTTGGAATGGCCAAGTCAAAGTCCTGACCTTAATCCAATCAAAATGCTGTGGAAGGACTTGAAGCGAGCAGCTGATGCGAGAAAACCCACCAACATCTCAGAGGTGAAGCTGTTCTGTATGGAGGAATGGGCTAAAATTCCTGTTGTTTCAGATATTCAGACCGATTACTAGGACTGTGAGTTACATTCTCTGAAGTTCCAGCACTGCAAATGATTTGAGTGGCAGATAACTTCTAGATGATATTACTACCATTACGACACATCATCAGTTGGGTACATCACTTGGTGTTTTGGCCTTTGATGACAACATACCCTCAGCCGAGGCAAGCAACCTCTCTCAGCTTGAACAGTTCTGCAAAAAGGAATGGGGGAATGACTGTGTAACCTCGGTGAATATGATAATAAACTAATAGAAGCTTAGATCAATACTTAATCAAGCGCAGCGGTAACAGCCAATCAGGTAACTACAGCGCCATTGCTGGAGGGAGGGAGGGAGAATAATTAGAGCAAGAGCAGAACGCTAGAGACGGCAGAGGGAAAAGTCGAAAACGCGAGGAAAAGAGAAAGTAAATAGGCGTAAAAGAAGTGTATTTTGAGGTTTTACATCTTGTTTTTCTTTCATTCTTGGAAAAAAATTGTATTCACCTGCTGTCCACATTGCTGGATCCTGTTTTATTTGAGTTTTGAACGAGAATTTGGCCAGGTTTTTTTTAGTTGGGATCACTGGTGTGTGAAAACACCTGGAGCTGTGGAAAGAAGATGGTGAGCCACCCATAGGAGAGACACTGGGAGGATCACCTATTCTGCAAAACTCACCTGCACACTGTGGACAAAGACACTGATTCTAACATTTGGGTCATGGTAGGACAAAACTATCAGGTTTTTGCAGCAATACACAGTGAATTTCATTTGGACTGATAAAAGACTAAACTAAAGGACTGGTGATACATCAAACTGTGTAAATTTGAGTTATTGCTTATATATATTGATCTGTGAGATCTGAGATTTGAGTTGTATTTTTGATATTTTATTGAACTGTGTTTCTTTTTTTTTTTCTGGGACATTTTTTCTGGGACAGTTTGTAGCGGTTCCTACAAACTGGAAACAAAAGTCAGAAGTGCGATCCCAAAGAGCTCACCACACAGTCACTGTCAAGCTTGGGTTAGGCACTTTCACTTTCAGCGCTGGAGCCAGCAGAAGTGGGTGATGCATTGTGCCATATGCATTGTGTGCAGCGAGCACGCAGCAGCCAGGAATTTGTTTGGATTAACCTCCAAACCTAAGTTGCTCATAAAATTACAACTTTTTCTGGTTCTAAAAGTACCAATTAGGACCATATAATCCCTTTTTATTTTGTGCTACATTAGGTAGAGGTGTGTGTGTGTGGGGGGGGGGGGATTTTTTCCAAACCTGAACCTGATCCAATAAAAAATCTGAACAATCAGGTAATTGATTACATGTAACGTTGTCTGAGCATGTGCTATTTTTCCCGAACATCTTTGTACATCCGTGTTGCATCAATGGAGGAGAAGCTGATTGTAGAAGTGTCAAAGAATCCCTACAACTGTGACATATTCCCACAACAGCCAACATCTTATAGCCAGGATTATAGATGTGCTGTGACTGCTCCAGACAGGAAATAAATTCAGGTATAGGTATAATCATAGTTATACGTATAGGTATAGCTATAGTAATAGTTATAGTTAACAGTGTTGTGGGATTAGGTCATAAACAGCACTCAATATTTCCTACTATAAGCGTCTAAATAAAATTATTAAAATTATAAAATATAATTATTAATCTGACACTTGTGTACCATCCCGTTGTAGCTTTCATCATCTTTTTCAAAAGAATTAGAATCATGAATGCATGACATTGCAAAGAATATTATAGAGTCAGTGTGGACACAAAAGAAGGCAGTGGCGCATATGACATCACACATGCAGCGCTGCTTACCTACAAATTGATGCAACCTAATGGCGGACAAGCTTTTAGTGATTTTTGGAACAGAATTCAGATGCAAAAATTTCTTTTGAACAAATTTATTTATCAGTGAACTTTACAACATTTTTGAGCATATCACACACAGGAAAGTCTGAGATTTTATGATGTCATTTTCTAAAGACTAGGGCTGTAAAGATCAATAATATTTAAATAAGATCCTTTTACTTGTACATAGTGAATGAGGAGGGTCTTAAATGCTGAAAGAAATTACCAAAAGGCTGATACTTAGTCTACAGTACCATCAAGATGGTTACTGTAAAGTCTATCATATAAAGTATCTTTTAGTTACAAATCAAAAAACAATCATATCATATCAATTTCAATACCTGGAAAAAAACAGTGACTGCTACTGCTTTGAAAGGGCAGCTGACAATTAGGGAAAGACCTCGTGACGACCTGGAGGCCTGAAGGATTCAGGTGAAGTTCCATTAAAATACAAGTTTGCATCACAAATAGCAGGGACTAATAAGTGATTGAATTATGGTTAACCATGATTTATCCAGGTACCACCAGAGCTTTATTAACATATTTAACTAACATGTTCCTAACTTCCCTGTTTTAGCCAAAGAACACAAGAGTTTACTTGATGAATAAAAAAAAATGCAGATCTGTTTCACTCACCTCAGTTGGAATTTGCTATAATGAACCCTACATGAGCTACATTTGAGACAATGTTATATTTGCTACAATAGTATAGAACCTTGAACAAAGTTTGGGGAGGTTCTACCTGAGATTTGAACTTTGATTACTAAATTCAGAGTGCTAATCAGCACACCACGGAACCAAGATGCCACCTGAGCTCCAACCTCCTCACAACCATTATGGCACTCAATCTTACAGCCAGCTTATAATATATACACCATACAGTGTATTGTGTATATTATATTTTAAGAAATAATAAAATTGAATTACACAAATAAAATGTGCAAAGTTTATTTCATAAAACATTTATAGTTATTTCACAGTTCCATAAACAATATATAAATTAGTGTACATATAAATGACTAGACTTTGACATATTAGTTTATCCTTTTAACTATACATCTGTTTCAAGAATATTCCTACTGATTTAAATTGAATAAATGAAAGACAGCAATCAATAGGACTGTTTAGAAGTGGAGAAATGTTCAGGTATGTCATCACCATCATTAAATCCTCAGTTTCATAATTTAAAATGTGGTTTTCTCATGAAAGCAGATATTGTTTATAAAAACACCCGATTCCATTTAGCTTATGAATTAAATATTAATCAGTAAAAAGCAAACAAATGTTACTGTTTGTGGTGACAAAAGGACCTACTTACAACAGTAGAATAGGTTGAAATGTTAAATAGCGTTGTTAAGTTATTGTTTTTGTTTTCTGATCAGGCTTAGAGCTAACAGTGCAATGCCGCTGAAAGTAGAAGTGGTAGAAGAGACATCCATATCATGGAAAGTGAGCTGGCAATCACTGGTGGCATGGAATTACCTGCAAAATATAAACATACATGAAATTAAATGTACACAAATACATACTTAAACCTAAAAATATACAAGAAATTTGAGTTTGGATTATTTACAATTAATAAGCACTAATTAATAAATAACACAGTAATTTCTTCGCATGTTGATACTGACTAATAACATGGGTGACATTGATGGAGTTTGGCTCAACAGGAAAGGTCAAGCTGCTAACTCCTTTGGCAAGGACGTCTTTCACTTTGGTGTCAGTCACGTTAGCACCAGAAAGGAAAGACATGAGGCTGTGTGTCACAATAGAACCATTCCTGAAATTGCACAAACAAAGAGATACAGGTTAAAATTCAACCATTAATCAACAAAGAAACAAACATTCATAGCCATATCCGCCTTCTTACCTGAACTGGAAGATTTGCATGAGATGGAAGTTTTTAAAGGCTTTCTTGTACAATGGTTCAATCTAAGAAGAAGAAGAAGAAGTAGAATTCGGTGATCAAAAACCAACAGATAAAATGGTTTGTTATTTAGCCATAGATAAAGTAAGCAATAATAACTAATATGCGAAGAGACTTACAAATGCTCTAAATCATATTCAAATTGTGTTATGTCAATTGAATTGGATTTCACTTAAATTGAACGTGAAAATTTGAACAAAAGGGCAAAAGTCACACATGTCCTGCACACACACTGTGAACAGAAACGCATGATTAGAACCAGATGCGTTCTTCGGGTTGTCTTATATGGCAATAGAAGTGTTCGTGTGGCAAAATCTCTCATGTTTAGCAGAATTAAATAAATTGTAAATGGTGGCATTATCTGGAAAACATACCTCACGAGTGACTTTTTCAGCTTTGTCTTTAAATTGTTTAGAATTTGGGTTAGCCAGTGCTGGCACAAAGGTTTCCTTGATGCGGAAGATCAATGTGAAAACTTCAGTTACTGGTGCAATTGTTGTAGTTGTGCCAGCTGTGTTCGGGGGCGAAGTCTTGCCCACTGTAAGGTTGATATCATCTGTGATTGCGGGTGAAGTCACGTCCATTGTGGGGTCGATCTCAGCTGTGCTTGCAGGTGATGTCGGGTCCACAGCAGAGCCCACCTGAGCTGCACTTAGGGCTGAAGTCATGACCATTGAAGATGATTAGAATAGAATAGTGGACCATAACAAAGTTAAAATCAAAATTAGAAACTGATGCTGTTAAAACAGAAACAAGGCAATGTGCTTCATAAAGCTCAGCTGAATCACAGATCTGTTTAATCTATGATTTTAATCTTTGAGGTAAACTGCAGAGTCAGGGGCGGCTCATAGCAATGGACTAGCAGGATTAACCCCCCCCCCAAAAAAAAAAAAGATAAAAGAAAAATAAATATAAGGTTCCATATTTTAAGCATTCACATGACCTCATCTGTGATTAATAAACATTTTAAAGAGGATTCTTTGTGATTATTTTTTAGACCGAGTGTTACAGCACCACTGCCAGAATGATGTGAAGCGAGGCTGTGGGTGAACTGGAACTTGCCCAGTGCTGGAGGCAGGGATACGCTCTACTGGAAGTTCATACACCCAATCAGTGCCAGTGTATAACATGACTACACAGTGTGACACACCCACTGAGTTTTGAGCCCCATTGGGTTAATATATTCTAGTCCATGGTGGTGACGTTTCCGTAACACGTCGCCAGGAGGCGCAGTACAGACTCACTCACAGGTGGAATGAATGTGAATGAAGTGGATTATTTACTCTATCATCATTCTTCCACGAAAATAATTTTGGAGGAGAAACTGAAAGTTAACGGACTGAGCACATCTATATCAAAGTACAAATTACACAAAAGGAGAAATGAAAAAACTAAGTTTTGTGGGTTTTTTTTTTTTTTGCTTGAATAAAAGGGTTAGAATTTTTCTGTGTAATCTTTTTGTTATTCAGATGAAACACAGTTCAGATTAAAATGCCAAAAGTTAAATATAAACTTTTAAATTATATATAAATTATAGATATTATTCCCTGCCCTTCCACCTTTTTAAATGCTGGAAGTAAACAATGTTAATAAAAAGAAAGCAGTGTGTATTTTCCATGGAACATTTGGAATATTTCTCCCCTATACTACTCTTCTCTGTTTGACCAACTGCAACATTTCCTGAGTATAGATCATCAGATGTGATCTGCAAATGACAAGAACCATCTCAAATAAGGACTTGATGCATGACATCAAAACAGCGTTTCAACCCAACCCTTGGGACGTAATGATATTCAAATTAAATTAATCGACTCAATAAAGCAGGATGTGTCACAAATATGACCATCAGCAGATATATCCAGTTAGGCATTGCTGAGCTACCACCATCATGCTGTTTACACAATGAAACCTTCTGAAATAATCTGTCTCACGATCATTCTGAAAGGCACACTTAGTCTGTTTACATACTTCAGTACAGATATGCATCTAAGTGAAAACAAGACACTGATAAGTTCTTTGTGATAAAAGGCCAAGCACTCAACACGAGATATCAGGATAAATCAATAGATCGCTCACTATTCATCGCAGAATTCATAGACGAATGAAGATAAACGTTAGAACCAAGAGCAAGTTTGACAATTTTGTGGTTTACTGCCAATGTTATTGTGTCGCAAATGTCACAGTTCTCGAGGAACTTTAGTATAATGTGTAAAGTGACAATACTTAAATTTTAAAAAATAACCTAAAAATTAATCTACAGTGCTATTTCTAGCAAATATATTTCAGCAGGATAATAGAAGTGACGACAGAAAGTGAGATGAAGTTCAGTGAACACTTACCAATCAGACACAAAACGGCCAGTATAATCTTCCTGTCCATGGTGTTGTTTACAACCTAAAAGTAAATTATATATCAGATTATATATCAGCTATGCAAGCAAAGTGTCTCTGTGGCTGTATAAATCTTAGCTTCCCTGTTTTATTATTACTGTTGTCATTTTCCCCCTATTTTATTTCTATTTTATTTATTTTCAATATGTATTAATACATGTTTTTTTATTAATGCTCTTGCTTTTCCATTTTATTTTTCATTATTTTAATTGCCTAATTTCACTCGTCTCAGTTTTGAAATGTTTTAATGCTTGTAAAGCACTTTGTAACTTTTTGAAAAGTTCAGAATAAATAAAGGTACAGGAACAACAACAATAATAACAAAAACAACAACAATAATAATAATAATAATTTTAAATGACAGCTGTATAATTAGAATAAGATATTATAAATAGTTGTATTTAATTAATTAATTAATTTGTATATTTAAAGCAATTTTCTTGACATCAGACAAAATATTCCATCATGAACACTGTAAGTGAATATAATATTTTTAAGCATTGTTTCAGTGAATATTAAATATCTTAATAATTAAATTGTCTATAAGAGCCTAATACATTTTATATCTTACAGTCTGGTGATTCTCAGGAGAAAGTAAAGTAATAACTCACCTGAGTCCACAGGTAGCAGAGATGGAGTGTTCTCAGTCTAGTGGCAAAGTGTAAAATATCGAGCAGGTAAATGGGATATTTATTCAACAGGAGTAACAACGTATTTACTCTCATGATGTGAAACCCATTATGTCAAAAGGGCGTGGCAGCCAATCACAGCTTGGCTGACAACCTGAAAAACAACATTATTACCAAATGACGCTTCCTGCCATTTTCGTTTATTTATAGCAGGATAAAGAAAGGGTAAAAATAAAATTTAGAATGTGATTTTAAATTAGATAATTTTAATGCTCTCTGAGGATTTTCTGTTGGAAGCCATGGCCTAATGATTAGAGAAGCAGCTTGGGGACCAAAAGGTCACAGGTCTGAGTCCCTGGACCAGCAGGAATCACTGAAGTGCCCTTGAGTAAAACACCTGACCCCCCCTAACTGCTCCCCAGTCTGCTTTGGGTCTGTTGTACGTCACTCTGGATCAGAGCGTCTGCAAAATGCCTGTAATGTTGTTCATACTGTACGCTGAGACCACACCCTTGTGTCACCATTCTCTGTACAACATTTAAAAAAGACAAAATCTGATCTTTTTAAAATGAATGCTATAATGAAGACATTAATTTTCACTCACAAATTACAATCTATATTTACTGTACTTATAAACAAATGTTTAACTAGTAAAACTAAACGTATTCCTCAGATCATTCCAATTCAGTTGCACTGGATGTGAAAAAAAAAAAACAGTAAAATAATGAATTTTAGTTGAAGTCCCACCAAAACTTTTTAATCTCAGCAACACTTTTCTATCCCTCTTCAAACCAGCAGATGAAGTTATCGTGCCAGGACAGAAAAGAAGCAAAGAACTCAGTTGATCAGTTTGGGCTGGAGCAGGTTTTTAGTTTAGTTTCACAGAGTTTGTCATAAATCCATACAGAACTGATTGACAGGCGAAAATTACAGGACAGATAGACCCAATTGACAATTTTCCCTCATCTCATCTCATTATCTCTAGCCACTTTATCCTGTTCTACAGGGTCGCAGGCAAGCTGGAGCCTATCCCAGCTGACTACGGGCGAAAGGCGGGGTACACCCTGGACAAGTCGCCCGGTCATCACAGGGCTGACACATAGACACAGACAACCATTCACATCTACGGTCAATTTAGAGTCATCAGTTAACCTAACCTGCATGTCTTTGGACTGTGGGGGAAACCGGAGCACCCGGAGGAAACCCACGCGGACACGGGGAGAACATGCAAACTCCACACAGAAAGGCCCTCGCCGGCCCCGGGGCTCAAACCCAGGACCTTCTTGCTGTGAGGCGACAGCGCTAACCACTACACCACCGTGCCGCCACAATTTTCCCTTGCACACAAAAACATAAAAATATATATCGCTAATAAACTATAAAAATATATAAACAAATTATGGATAAAAAAGAAAAAAGTTTCTAATGTCCTATTATTAATAAAATAGATAACTGACTATGGTGGCCGGTACGTAGGTAACTTTTCAAAATATAAAATATGAAGTCGACTCTTAAATACAGTTAGACTGATTGCGTTCTTAATATTTGAAGAAAGGCTGTTCTAGAGTTTACCAGTTCTTGGGAAATAGGATTCCCAAAAATAGTTCTGTTCATGACTGGAAAGAGGACGGTAGTTAGCAACATCAATGTTCCGGGTGGAATAGCAAGATGTAGCAGAAATTAATAAGCTGGAAAAATTAGCAGTAGTAATGCCAGACCGAATCTTATAAAACAGTATCAAGTCACTAATCTCACGTTCCAACGGTAAATGTTTCAGAGATTTAAGTCTTTCTGTGTAGCAGACAGCAGAAGGAGGTTAATTTAGAATAGAATGCTCTGTATTCGAGCTTTGTGCTTTACTGTGTATGGTGACCATAAATTACATGCATATTCAAGGCAGGGCCTCACTAAAGTACAGTAGAGGAGCTGCCTTGTCGCAGTATCACGTACTGTCTGTCCCAGCAGAGCCCAGAGCTTTACATTAGCACCCGCCCACCCGCCAAATGCGGGTAAAATTTGGCTTTGGCAGGTAATGACTTTAGTCCCACTAGCCACTTTGGCGGGTGGTTTATTCTGTGGTATACAATATATTTTAATTGTAGTTTTCTCTGAAGGCAATGTGATATTACGCGCCTACAACTCCCATGAGCACCTGCATAAACATTCTGACAACATGTTAGAATTGTTTAGAACAGTGATTCTCAAACTGTGGTACGCGTACCACTAGTGGTACGCGGGCTCCATTCTAGTGGTACGCCAAAGAATGAATTAATTAAATATCAATAAAATTAAAAAAAAAAAACGTGAAATACTATCCATAATATCCAAATCGATGAAAATATCTTAGCAACCAATGACAAGAAAATGAAAGGAGATACAAATTAAGTTAATAATTTTAAAAAGTTTGCAAGTGCTTCTGGGTAGCCATACGCTACGTACGTACGCATTCCCACCGGTTCTGCTGACAGACGGTTATCCGCCATTGGTAGACTAGGCTGTGATGGGAAAAGGTGGAGATGGCTTTGCTAATTATAACGAGTAGGACAAAATTACTGTCGTGGCTTAAATCCGCGAATGGGAGCGTGGATCAGGAGAGAGGGAGAACTGAAGAGGACGTGTGTGAGCTGAGCGCAGATGCTAACGACAGTGGCAAAACCAGCCCCAGAACTGCTAGCAAACGGCAGAAACCAGTAAGGAGGAAGTATGACGAAAAATACATAAAACTGGGATTCATTTGGAGCGGGACAGAGGAGCTGCCCAGGCCGCAGTGTGTTGTATGCGGGGACATTCTGAGCAATGAGTCCATGAAACCATCGCATCTCAAACGGCATCTTACAACCAAACACACAGCACTAAAGAACAAACCAATGGATTTTTTTTACGAAAACGTGATGAACTGAAGCAGTCCAAGTCCACCATTCTGTCCTATGGTACACCCGTAGCCAAAGCACAGGAAGCTTCATATCGTGCCAGCCTCCTGATCGCCAGAGCCGGTAAGCCGCACACAATCGGGGAACTGCTGTGTTTGCCATTAGCCAAAGAGATGACACGTATCATGTGTGGAGAGAAAGCTGCCAGAGAGTTAAACTTGGTGCCGCTTTCAAATGACACCGTGTCAAGGAGAATAAATGACATGGCTGACGATGTTAAAAAGACACTGATTGAGCGCATTAAGAACAGTAGATATTTTACCATACAGCTTGATGAGAATACAGATGTTGCAGATTTGGCCAATTTATTTGATTTATTATTTAAGTACAGTGTTTTATTTTCCTATATTTAAACACAGTGTTACTGTTCAAAGTACTGTGTGTAATGTTACAGTGGCCAACAATATTAAATATACTTGTTAAATAAAACCTCCGCCTTGTTTTTAATGAATACTTAGGCCTACTACGCTACTGTATTTTAATTTGGTCATTATGGTGGTACTTGGAGAGCCAAGTATTTTCTGAGGTGGTACTTGGTGAAAAAAGTTTGAGAACCACTGGTTTAGAACGTTCATTAACGTCAGATAAAATCAGTGATGCGGTAACCTGCGGTTAATGAACGAAGCAACAAAGTTGCTGCTCAGGGAAAAGGGCGGACCTGGCGCCGTGGGGGGGGGTGAAAGGGGGCGTCGCCCCCTCGTGACTACAGCCCCGCCCCCTCAACGGAAACTCAGATCACTTAATTGTTTCCTTATGAAAATATAATGTATTTTAATTGTAGTTTTCTCTGAAGGCATCTGATATAATAAACGCATTGCAATGTGATACGCACCTACAACTCCCATGAGCACCTGCATAAACATTCTGACAACATGTTAGAATTGTTTAGAACGTTCATTAACGTCAGATAAAATCAGTGATGCGGTAACATGCGGTTAATGAACGAAGCAACAAAGTTGCAGACGACTGACAAGCGCACTATTTGGTGGCATATAGCTGGAGTTTCAAACCCTGCTGCTCAGGGAAAAGGGCGGACCCGGTGCCGTGGGGGGGGGCGTCGCCCCCTCGTGACTACAGCCCCGCCCCCTCAACGGATACTCAGATCACTTAATTGTTTCCTTATGAAAATATAATGTATTATAGACGTATTAATAATTTGCATTTTCAAATACGAAATATTAAGTGGTTGCGCATTGCACAAAAATACATTTCACATAAATCACTACTAAAACTGGCATGGTAGAACAAATCTGATTGGTTGTTATGATTCTTATGTTGCACATTGTTACTCTTTCGGGGGTTTTACATGTACACTTACAAGTGCACTGTCTCTGCAATATCCTGTAATATGCAGTCAAGTTTACGGGAGTAGTCTTTCCCCCACCGAATTAAACGAATTCAATCACAATATTGTGAATCCATTTTCTTTCTTTGTAGGCTAAGTTTATCTCCGTTTATGTTGGTGTATGTGTTCATATATGGTCCGCTTTGTGCGCAAATAGCGTAAGAATGTGTCGTTGACATCACCCCCCCCCCCCCCCCATGCAGCGGGTGTGAAAATTCATCACTTCACAGTGTTTTGTCCCCTACACGCCTAAACTGGGATCGCGGATTAAGTGGTTAGCGTTGACTCGGTGCGAGTCAGGAAGGCTATTACTGGTGCAGCCGCGGGGTCTGTTGATTTTTTTAAATTATGATTTTGGCCGCCGAGCCAAGTACCTTAGACTTGCATTGACGTTTTGTTTTCATGCCGCGGAGCTATTTGTATGCATTTTAAATTTAAAGGACTTGCCTGTAGGTTTGTGTGTGTTGTTTTATGTTTGGCATCTTTCCGGTTGTAACGCGTGTCTGTGAGAAAATTGGAGGGGAGGGTTAACAGGTGGGCACAGGTGTTGATAAAGCGCAACTGCCCTGGTAATATGTCACATGATTTTCCCGTACTAAAGCAACCTTCGGGGCCGTGGTTTTGTGGTTGGCGCAGTTAATTGTTTGAAACACGTTGTCAGACCGCCATCACTACTACACACTATATGAAAAATATTTGCCCCCTTTCGATTTCTAATTGCGTAAACTGTTCCTGGCGCCGGGCCTGGAAAAGGGGCAGAGATGCGCAGCGCCGGAGCAGCATTTTAAAATCCCCGAGGTCCGTGATGCGCAAAGCGCACGCCGAAACATGTTCGCCATATTGAAATGAGAGCGTGAATTACACATCACACAAGAGATCTGTTCCTGAAATTACTTTTAATGGTGTTTGAACTGAATATCATAAGTTTTGAAAAAAAAATCATGTATGTGGCAAGAGTAAGAATAATTTAAGCTTGTTTAATGGTTTGATCTGCCCCATGAGGACAAAAGTTACCCTAACCATGCAGCCTATGGAACTGAGATACATTAACAATCTGGGATCCGTTACACCTACACACACACACAAAATAATAATTCTGGAGAAAAAAAAATCAGCATGCACCACCATGTTTTAGGCAAAGTTATCCAAGGCAAACATAAGTTGAAACTTTCCACTCTATTGCTTTGGCTTATCGAATGATTTATTTTTAAAATCACAAACAAGGCAGGCTACAACTGCGCTGCTGCACATGTAGTACGGAGTAAACCTGAAAAATAAATCCGATCTGCTCATATGAGCTCCTCTTGAGCTCCTCTTTAGCGTCTTTCAAGATATTGAATAGGGTTTTGATGGCGCATCCAATATGGAAAGCCACGAGAGGCAAAACATGGCCACGTTCACATTACACCACAGGTTCCTGAATGTGGTCCTGGAATGCACTATTTCCCCCTGGTTCAGCTATAATCAGCTAATTAACTAATTATACAAAAGTTAGTAATATACAGACTCACTAATTTGATTGGCTGAGCAGCGTTCCATTAGTGCCTATGTTTAGTATAACCCAACTGGGACGTTACCCCTTTTCGACCCACAAAAAACGGATTCTGTCCTTGTTCAAAGAATCCTGAATGGAATTGGTTCAAGAACCTGTTCCCTGTTGGTCGAAAAGGCGTATCTACTCATTCGTAAGGTTTTTTTTTTTTGTAGGCTGTAGCCACGATGTCATCATGTTGTCAAAATCAGTGTAACGCATCTCTCATAACGGGGGACAGAACAGTACCATCGTGTGTGTGTGTGTATTATTTACCACCTGGGGGGGTCCGTATCGTGAAATACCGTGACCGAGGTCTTGAAAATACTGAACGAGGCCTCTGGGCCGAGGTCACAGTATTTCACGATATGGACCGACCTTAAGCTGGGAAATAATATATTTATTTTTTCATCTCATCTCATCTCATTATCTCGAGCCACTTTATCCTGTTCTACAGGGTCGCAGGCAAGCTGGAGCCTATCCCAGCTGACTATGAAGTTTGAAAATGTAAATTTAACAGCTTCATGAAAGTGCACTGATGGTTACCATGGAAACCCCGTGTCTCCTGCACTGCGTTCCTCCCCCGAGTCACGCGTGCGCTCATTCGCTTTTGTGTTCTTGGTCTCAGAGCCGCGTGCACCAAACAGAGACAGAATCAACGTTTAACATCATTAACAATGCACTTTTTAAGGAGATGTTTTAATGTTATTCTTTATTTTTTTATCCAGTTGAATATTTAGCGTGTAGGTATCATGCCGCCATCTTGTGTCTAAGAACTACACTTCCGCGTTGACTACGTCACGCCTGGGCGGGATCACGTACATCATTCCTCAGGTTTCACATAAGAGACTTGGAAACTCCATTTTTCTTTGTCTCTGGTGTCTGAACTCAGCGGAGGACAGACCATAGAGGGACGCTCACCATCGGACCGTCCGAAACCACGACTCTTTCCTGCAAGAGACACGTTTTAGAACGTTCTCCTCCTTCTATCCACCCTTGATCACGGTGGACTCCAGGAAACACGCGCGCTTTTAACTCAAGTGAGTTATAAACCGGTTTTCTCAGTCATTCTTTTAGTACGTACTTGACTGCAACCAAAACGCAGTTTTATTGGTGTTGGGAGCGGCTGGACCGTCCTAACCTGTCTGATCAGAACTTTCTTCTCACGAGCTACGAAGATCTTCAAAGAAAACTTCAGAGCAACCGCTCGCTCTCTCTCTCTGTCTCTCCGAAGCGCAATCTCCAGCCTGCCTGTCATTTCCACGGAAGAGACTCTGCTTTCTACAGAAGACGAAAGTTGCAGTAAGGAAAGGCACTGGGCACAGATAAATAATATTAGTCTAGACAGTAATTAATTCACTAAGTGTGAAGCAATAGTCAGGAATAAGTGTGTACACTGATTTATTATTTTTGATTCCCTATTATTTGGTATTATTGATTTAAAATTGGTTAATCCATAAGTTTGTGCATGTCTTTCTCTCTCTCTCCTAACATTCTAATTTAATTTAACTCACTCATATTTTGACCTTATTAAGATTTCAGTGAGTTTGATAATGTTATGAGTGTGGAATTTCTTTGTTACTGAGAAAACGCGTGCTCACTAAATCCTGAGGGGTCCCCTCCTCCAAGATTGCAGATAAGACACTCTGGCTCATCCTGGCACGGACACACACGCGTGCACACACACACGAACATAATAAAACATCAGATAAGAACATTCCAAATTTTATAGCTCCCTCATACACACACACAACTTGGCTCAGGCCTAGGGGCCTAACACACACACCACACAAATACATATATACACACCTCACTGCTTGTATATATTGATTATTATTTTAATCTTTGTATAATAAATTCATTTATTATCAAAGCTGTGTGTGTGTACTCATCTGCTGTTCAATATTCTGAAGTGGCCCAGTCAAAAGAATTCAAGGAAGGTGTAGACAATTTGTAATATGGTAAGTGATCAATAATAATTTGATAAGATACCATAATCTAGCTGTTTGGTAATTTATCCAGGATTAATGGTATGATTCATTAAATGATTCACTAAATGATTCATTGAATGGTTCACCAAATGATTCATTGAACGATTCACTAAATGATTCACGGATTCATTAAATGATTCCTTGATTCGATTCATTGAATGATTCACTTCAACGATCCAAATGAGACTGATTTTATGGAATTATTAAAGATTGATCGCTTATCCAAATCTTAAATACACAAATCCTTAATTACACCTACAAGCGTACAAATGTATCTTCAGCTCTTAAAAATGACCGAGGTCCGGACCGCAGGGGCCTCAGAGCTGGCTGCGGCCATGGAGATGAACAAGATGTTAATAGGAAGATAAGATAGTTCAATGACAAATGGAAGTTCGGGTGAGATTGGCTAGTTCATAGCAAAACTGAAAATACCATGTACTGCAAAGACTGGAGAAAGTCTGGCAAAGACAGGCACCAGTAATTTTAAACTCGAAACTATAAAGAAGCACGAAAAGTCAAATGCACACATCGGAACTACTGTATAACATCAAAACAGGTGAAGGAGGCTGGTCACTACAGGACAGCATTGCTTTCAGTCCCTGGCTGTCATGAAGTCGGCTGAGCTGGAGAGGATGGAGCTGCTGTTTAGAAACCTTCACGCGATTGGAAAGAAGTTGATCCCACCCCAGCTATCAACTTATGGCCTCCTGGAACCTAAGGTCACGAAGACCATTTTTCATGGACCATTCAGACTCATCTGATGATGAATGTTCAGAATTGCGGTGCCAGATCTTAATTATTTTGACCTTTAAAAGTAGTAAACAGGCACCCTTGTCAGACATAGTGGCTCCCAACTCGTTAGTTGTCAGGGCATGTTACAACATGCCAACTTCAGACACCCTGGCGCCACTGTCCATCACACTGTGCTGCGTGGACTATATAAGATGCGCACAAACATCGAAGAAAACACAGCACACATCAGACGGGGACTCCATGCAACACCTGCTTCTCATCAGTGAACATTTGGATCCGTTTCTCTCTTTCTCCCTCGGTTTCATTTCTTTCGTGCTTTCTATCTTTCTATCGCGGACGTGTCAGGATCCAACGTCCATCATTTGTGCCCTGTGAGCATTCCGTGCGTCCTTGAATTAAAACCACGGTTTACACGGTTTCTCGTGAGTGGACATCCATTAATTCCTGTTCTAACCGGACAGCCTGTGTAGCTTGCTGTATACCTGATCCAGTGTCCCTCTTATACAGTCCTTTACCCTGTCCATCACCGGACACCCATTTTTATATGGTCCTTCGAGCCGGATACAGCATTCTACACAGTCAGGATGTCCACTCATGATGGCAGTGCCCGTCCTCGCCGTGAGCCCCACCACCCCAGGCACCTGGATGACTACGTGGTGACCCAGGCTCAGCGACGGCTGCCACAGGACGGCGCACACACCCAGGATGATTCTTCCCACGTGGGAGACAGCAGGCCCCGGGAGCCATCACACACTCCCCCTGCTGGGCAGACTCCCCTGGACACGTCAGCAGCTATCCTCCTCGCCCTTCAGCAGATACGGGAGGACAATCGGCAGCTGCAGCGGGATGTGCAGTACCTGTTGCAACAACACTATGCATCACCTCCACGCACTCCAGCGAGGGACATCCAGGTTCCAGCCGTCACGCCTGGAACCCCCCCAGCAGTCCTATCATCACCACTGCAGCATGACAGAACATACAGCCCTGCTGACTCAACCAGTGGACATCGCCGCGCCCCGGTGGCAGAGCAGTCGTCACCTCTACCTCGGCCACACATCGCAGGAGCTGAGGCAGCGACGTCCACACCGCCACACGGAGGAGCTCCCCATCTGCCAACACTACTGACGGCAGAGCTGACAGAGCACCTGAGGAGCATGAATCTGCCACGGGGTCACTCATTCACATCATCCTCACCCTTTCCTGCCACCCCACAGTACTCGGCGCCATTCAGCCCACGGCGCCCTTCGTCTGCTCAGAGACAGCGGACGTCATCACCGGTGTCGGCCGGTCAGAGGGCAGTGGCACCAGATCATCACAGGCTGTCACCTGTCCCACAGCGACTGACATCTCTTCCCCCTCAGGAGCTGACCTACCGCGGGCCCAAGATGAGAATCCCAGCGTTCACCGAGGACGACCCACGGCAGTTCAACAGGATGCAGCTGGCACTCGACAACGTCCTACCACCCGACGCGACAGAGCGCTTCAAATATCAGATCCTGCTGGACCACCTGAAGCTAGAGGATGCTGTCCTGGTAGCGGATGCTTACTGCCACAGCAGCTATCCCTACAGTGATACGATGGCAGCCCTCACGAAGCTCTTTGGGCAGCCCCGCAAACTGGCACTCAGGCAGATCAACCAGGTCCTGGCTGAGCCCCCTGTCAGGAGCGGTGACCAGAGAGGCTTCAGGAACTTCGCCCTGAAGGTGCAGTCCTTGGTGGGGATGCTGGATAAGATGGGGACCCAGGAACAGCTTGAGCTACGGTGTGGTTCGCATGTGTCTCAGTTGCTGCCCAAGCTGCCTCACGAGCTGCGTACTGCCTTCAGGCGGTACATCGACCCAGACCGTGTGCCTGTCCCCACACTCTTGGACTTCGCCGCATGGTTACAGCACGAGGTTGGTGTGCAGCTGGACGAGACCAACGACCCGCCAAAGGCAACAGCGAGCCAGGCAGAGCGGCAGCGGAGCACCAGAGGCAAGCAGCCGGCAGCCACACGCTCCACCACGGTCCTGCTGGTAGACCCCCCAACCAAGTCAGCTCAGCAGCCATCAAAGTCAGCTCAGCAGCCATCAAAGTCAGCTCCACGCACACCCGCCAAGGTGGAGCCTCCAAAGAAGTACTGCCCCTTCTGCAACAGCACGGAGCACTACTTCAACCAGTGCACTGCGTTCAAGAGTATGTCACTGGAACCAAGGCTCCAGTGGATCAAGACCGGGAAGAAGTGCTGGAGGTGTGGACGTGACCATCAAGCAGCTCAGTGCTACCTCAAGGCACGGTGCCCGAAGTGCAATCGCCTGCACCTCAAGGTACTGCATGAGGTGAATGCACAAAGCAGGCCGGAGACTGCGACACTGTCTTCACCCAGCCAGCCATCCACCTACTACCTCGACCCAGCACGGAGAGGTAGTTGTGTGCTGCTGAAGATGGTGAAGGTGCTCCTTCACCACGGGGGCAAGAAGATGGAGACCTACGCCATCCTCGATGACGGGTCAGAGCGCACCATGCTCCTCCCCCAAGCAGCGCAGCAGCTTGGCCTCAAAGGACAGAGTGAGAACCTGGCCCTCCGCACCATCCGTCATGACATCAGAACGGTGCCGGGGAGGTCAGTGTCCTTCTCTGTGTCATCCCTCAGTCAACCGCAGCAGCGGTACAAAATACAGCGGGCCTTCACATCACCCGAACTGTCCCCTCATTCACACCCAGTTGAGGCTCTCCAAAGGACCTACCGCCACCTCAGAGGGCTGCCTCTTCACTCCTTTACTCAGGCCCGTCCGCTGCTCCTCATTGGGTCTGACTACCCAGATCTCCTCATCCCCATCGAGCCTGTGCACATGGGCCCACCAGGTGGACCCATTGCCCTGAAGACACGCCTTGGGTGGACACTTCAAGGCCCCGCCAAGGCTGTCAAGCGTCGGTCTTCCACCCCAGCGTGCCTGTTCATCAGTGCACCGTCACCATCAGTGGAGCTGCTGCAGGACGCCACCGAGCTGCGGAAGTCCCAGTTCTGCGGCCACATCACCGTGACCTCTGACCCTGCGTTGCCTGATGCAGGGAACTTCAGTCAATATCCAGAGCTGCTGGAGGCCACAGTCAGAAAGCGTCACGGGGCGGCCACATCCGCCATCACAGCTGAGGACTACAGGCAAGCGGAGATGGCACTCCTCAGGAAGGCACAGAGTGACTCCTTCCCCGAAGACCTCACCCTGCTCTCAGCGGGGAAGCCAGTCTCCACTGACAGCAGGATCCTCACATTGTCCCCGGAGTACGACGCTGAGACACAGCTGATCCGGGTCGGAGGTCGTCTGCGCAGGTGTGACACGGTTGAGGAGGAGACTCTGCACCCCATCCTGCTTGACCCTCAGCACCCCATCACCCAGCTCATCATCCGAGACTTCGACAGCCACCTGGCGCACCCAGGACCAGAGCGAGTGTTTGCTGAGCTGCGCCGGCGGTACTGGATCGTGCGTGGGAGAGCGGCTGTCAAGAAACATCAGCACAGCTGTCCAGAGTGTCAGAAGTGGCGAGGCACACCAGTGATCCCCAGAATGGCTGACTTGCCACCATCAAGTCTGCGCTTGCACAAGCCAGCCTTCTATTCCACTGGAATGGATTGTTTCGGGCCGTACCTCATCAAAATCGGCCGACGCACTGAGAAACGGTGGGGCATCGTTTTCAAGTGCCTGACAATCCATGCAGTGCATCTAGACCTCCTCACCAGCATGGACACTGATGCTTTCTTGATGGCCCTGCGGCGCTTCATCGCACGCCGAGGGAAGCCACATGAGCTGCTCTCCGACCAAGACACCAATTTCAGAGGGGGTCAGTCTGAACTGCAGGAGACGTTCAAAGCCCTCAGCCCAGAGCTACAGTCCCACTTAGCCAGTCAACAGATTGACTTCAAGTTCAATCCTCCACATGCTCCGCACTTCGGTGGTTCCTGGGAACGGGAGATCCGTTCCATCAAAGCTGCCCTACACACTACACTCGATGCACAGACAGTCACTGAGGAGGTGTTGAGGACAGTGCTGATCGAGGTGGAAAGCATCATCAACTCCAAGCCCTTGGGTTACACCTCGTCAGACATCGCAGATCCAGATCCCATCACTCCAAACATGCTGCTGATGGGGCGGCACGACCCCTCCATACCACAAGTGGTCTACACCGACTCCGACATCCTGAGCAGGCGCAGGTGGAGACAGGGCCAGGCCCTTGCGGACCAATTCTGGGCTAAGTTCATCAGGAACTACCTGCCCTCTCTTCAAACCCGCTCCAAGTGGCAACGAGACCGGGAGGACCTCATCGTTGACAGCATCGTGATGATTGTCGACCCTCAACTCCCACGTGCCCTGTGGCCTGTGGGCAAGGTCACTGCTGTCATCCCTGGAGCAGATGGCAGGGTACGTACTGCACAGGTGCAGGTCAAGGACCGGACCTACACACGCCCAGTCTCACGCCTGGTGAGACTCCCTTCACTCCCTCAGGGCCCCTCTGCCTGACATCATGGACACAACTTTGTTCCACAAAGTTGGGGGCGGCTGTTCAGAATTGCGGTGCCAGATCTTAATTATTTTGACCTTTAAAAGTAGTAAACAGGCACCCTTGTCAGACATAGTGGCTCCCAACTCGTTAGTTGTCAGGGCATGTTACAACATGCCAACTTCAGACACCCTGGCGCCACTGTCCATCACACTGTGCTGCGTGGACTATATAAGATGCGCACAAACATCGAAGAAAACACAGCACACATCAGACGGGGACTCCATGCAACACCTGCTTCTCATCAGTGAACATTTGGATCCGTTTCTCTCTTTCTCCCTCGGTTTCATTTCTTTCGTGCTTTCTATCGCGGACGTGTCAGGATCCAACGTCCATCATTTGTGCCCTGTGAGCATTCCGTGCGTCCTTGAATTAAAACCACGGTTTACACGGTTTCTCGTGAGTGGACATCCATTAATTCCTGTTCTAACCGGACAGCCTGTGTAGCTTGCTGTATACCTGATCCAGTGTCCCTCTTATACAGTCCTTTACCCTGTCCATCACCGGACACCCATTTTTATAATGAATGTAATGAGGACATTTAATGTCTCTCTCTACACATGTTCACACACACACACAGACTATTAATAGATAATACATAATATACATAATAATACTTGATAATACACAATACTTGCATATCAAAACATCAAATGTTTTTCAATGATAAATGTTTTGAACTGGACTTTTAATATTAGAATCAGTTCAGTTGGACTGAATGTTATTTTTCATATATGATATTTCATATTGTCAGGGGCTTGAATTTGAGTTCAATAAACAGAATACTCTGTTTATATTTTTGTCTGAATTAGTTGCATGTTTTCAAATAGGGAGCTACCTTAACAGCACTGAATATTACTTACCTTAACAGCACTGAATATACTACTGTAGAGATACATTATATGCTGCCATTCATAATTAAATCTCGATCTTCTGAACTTTAACGTATCATGATGAAGAAAAAACTGCGATTTCCTGGCAACAAAATTGTGGCTAGTGAAAAGGCTGAATGGCTAGTGACTCAGGAAAACCACTAGCCACAGTGACCGGAGAGCAAAAAAGTTAATGTAAAGCCCTGCTGGAGACCCCTGTTTATTGTCAAATTACCGGCCAATCTCTATTTTGCCAGTCTTTTCAAAGGTTCTTGAGAAATTAGTAGAATTTTGCAGCACCTGGAAGAGAATAGCATACTTCACAAACAGCAATATGGATTCCGAAAACATCACTCAACGTGCATGACCCTCTTGAATTTAGTAGATAAAAATCACCTCGGCTATAGAAAAGAATGAATTCACCATTGGAGTTTTTTTTAGATCTATTGAAGGCCTTCGATACGGTGGACCACGGAATATTAATGGAGAAACTTAACTGTTATGGTTTTCATGGCTATGTTTTCACCTGGTTAAAAGATTACTTATCAAATAGAAAACCGTATGTTTCCAATAATATCTATTCTTCAAATACAAAACCAATCTCCTGTGGCGTTCCGCAAGGTTCTATTCTGGGTCCCCTGTTATTCCTCATCTATATCAACGATTTAGCTTATGTATCTGATAAAATATATGCACTATTATTTACATCACACTCAAATCTTGATATATTAGTAAGTAGAATGAATTGTGAATTAGATAAAATAAACAAATGGTTCCAAGCAAATAAATTGTCCTTAAATTTTAAGAAAACAAATTTTATTATTTTTACGGGGAAGAATAAAAAAATACAATAAAGAAAATGTAAAAATAGCTATTAAAAACATACCCATTGATCAAGTAATGCACACACGTTTTTAAGGTGTCACCATCGATGAAAAACTTACTTGGAAAAAACATATCGACCTTATTTGCCAAAAAATGTATAAAAACATAGGTATCATCAGAAAAATTGCAAATATACTATCTTCGAAAATATTCATTATACTATACTATAGTTCAGGGGTGGGCAATTATTTTTTCCATGGGGCCACATGAGAAACAGAAAATTTTGTGGAGGGCCGGACCAAAAGGCTGAACTAAATTCTGCATAATATTAATTGTATTTCTTTATATAAAGCAGTAAATAACATTGTTTTTACAAGCTGCTAAGACTGGTGAGAGTATGGAAAAAACGAGGTTGCCTTACAAAAAATGTCATTTGTTCAATCAAATTTCCCAAAACAATGGTTAACAAAATGTGAACGTTTGTACCATTTTTTTTCAGTCACATTCACCCCAAAACACAATAAAGACATCACAATATTGTCTTTCTATTCCAAATATCAAGCACCAAGTCCACCAAGCACTCTTTCACAAATTCCCCCTCCGAAAATGGCTTACTGTTTTTAGCGATTTTGTGGGAAAGCACAAAGCTGGTCTTGGTTGCTGCATCCCTGGATGTGTGATGCTTGGTAAAAAAGCCTTGCTGCTTTTCTAGCTTAGCCAGCAAAGCTTCCGATGTCCGTGTTATTTCAGCATCAGTCAAGTTTCGGTATTTCTCAGCGTGCTTCGTCTGGTAATGCCAACTCAAATTGTAGTCTTTGAACACGGCGATCCGCACTCCGCAAACTAAACACACGGCTTTATCTCTGACTTCAGTAAATAAATATTTAGCAGTCCATGTTTTGTTGAAAGCCCTGCAGTCGTCATCTACCTTTCTTCTTTTTGTGGACATTTTGGGGGCTAAAGTCTTCTTGTGATCTGTTCCCAACAACGTCGATTCGGTGTAGGTATCAGATCTACAGATTGGCTCGGGCTCCAGTGCCTGCTGGTGACGTCACACTATGTGATTGGCTGGACTGTTTGAAGGATGATGTACAAGTTTGTGGTTGGTCTGGACAAATTACGGAAGTAGTTATCACGGGATTAGGTTTCGTGGGATTTCATGTCATGTTCATGTCACGCGCATTGCGTTTTTGTTGAACACAACTTCAAAATAAAAGCAATGCACATTCAGTCCATGCATGAGGTAAAATTAGAAAATACGTTTATTTTGTAATTTCTAATTAACCTTACGCGGGCCGGTCAGAATGAAACAAAGGGCCGGATGCGGCCCGCGGGCCGTAAAATGCCCAGGTCTGCTATAGTTTGATATATCCCTGTCTAGCATATTGTAACATAGTATGGGCTAGTACATACTCTACTTCACTAAAGCCACTACTCCTTCAATAACGCTTCGTCCAGATCGTTTCAAATGTCTCGTACACATTCCCCTCCGCATCGCTGTTTAGTAATCTAAAAGTAATAACTGTATATGATATAAACAAGCTACAAATTTGTCTTTTTGTCCATAAAATAATTAACAACAGTTCTTCTATACCAAATAAATTTAAGGGTCTTTTTAACTATAACTCGGATTTCCATCAATACAGTACAAGGCAGCGGAAAATTTGAAACAGATCCGAGTAAAAACCCAGCAACGAATGTTCTCCATGATGTTCAGCTGCCCACAAATTTGGAATAGTTTAAATCGGGACTTACAGCTCTGCAAATCATTATCCATCTTTAAGAACATGCTAAAAAATTCTCTACTACACAACCAATCATTTACCTATTTTCCTATTCATTGTTTTTTTATTTCCTCCTTATATCTTGGTTGCATTTCTTAAGTTGTTGTATTTTTTTCGTTATTATTTGTTTAGTTATTATTTATCGAATTGATATAATTTGCTTGTTAACTTAGTTGCTAAATTTTCACTAATTAGTCATTTTTTGTTATTTCTTTACTTATTACTTTCATTAATTTACTTAATATTAGTTATTATCTATTTAGTTTTTATCATTTAGTTGTAATGGTTACTAGTTGTTGTTTTACTCTTTTGTTTCATCACCTTTAGTTATTATAATTAATCCGTTGTAATACTAGGAAACATGGTGAAGGACTCTTATAGAACTTATTGGTCTCCACCTTCCCCAGCACAATCCAAATGTCTTTTGTTTAGATGTCTTTATGTATTGTTTTTAATTGTGTGAAATAAAGAAAAAAAACTGAATCTCAAGAGGAGGTGGATCATGCAGCAAGACAACCACCATAAGCACACAAGTCATTCTACCAAAGAATGGTTAAAGAAGAACAAAGTTAATATATTTTAAGTTCGTTTCTTAGACAAGGATATTTTTTAAGCTTGTTACCTCGTTAACAGTTTCGGCGAGAATCTCCCGCCTTCTTCAGAAACAGTCACCAGATGTCAGGTGGTGACGTGCCTTATCAGCTGATGTTACGCTACGGAGGCGTGAACGTCCCGCCCAATTTGACAGGTAGTCCACGCCTCCTGCTGTCAGGTCGCTCCTCCAGGACGGCACTCCAGGTGTGCGACAGTGCGTACGCTCCCTCGTCCCGGTTCATCGTCCTCTGCGCCCGCTTACGTATCTCCACTGCCTCTAAAATCCCACGCTGGAATCTATTTTCTTCAGCGCGAATGACTCTGGCCTCTTCCCAATTCATTATGTGATTTTGCCGTTTGCAGTGGTTTGAAATGGCTGATTTTAGGTTTTCTTGGTGTGCTTTTTCTTTTTCGGATCTTGTGAGTCTTCTTGTTGTTTCTTTTTCACATTCTATTTGGTGTTCTTTCCTTCGAGTGTGGAAGCATCTGCCCGTTTCACCAATATAGACTTTATTACATGAACGGCAAGGGATTTCATAGATGACGTTGCATTTATTGTCCAGTTGTATTTTGTCTTTGGGGTGAACTAGCAGCTGTCGGAGGTTCTTGTATGGTTTGACCGGGGTGTTGATGTGGTATTTCCTCATGGATCGTTGGATGCGTTCTGTGACTCCTTTTATGTACGGTAGTGTGACAAAGCCCCGGTTTGTTTTTTCGGTGTTTTTTCTTATTTGTTTATTTTCTTTTATTTGTGTCTGTAGTTTCCCTTTCCGAATTGCCCACGGTGGATATTGGCAGTTTTTTAATGCCTGTTGGATGTGTTGTTCCTCCTCCTGTCTGTCTTTCTCCTCCGTGATGCTCTGTGCTCTGTCGTATAGTGTTCTGATTACTGACATTTTGTGTGCGATGGGATGTTCAGATGTCCAGAGAAGATATTGGTCGGTGTGTGTAGGTTTTCTGTATGTTGTAATTCTAATGTTCCCTTCTTCTGTGTGGTGTATTTTTAAGTCCAAAAAAGCTATTGTCTTGTCCGTTTCCTCTTCGTGTGCGAATTTGATGTTGCCTGTCTTGTCTATGGAGTTTAAATGATCCGTGAGTTGTTGTGTGTGGCCTGTTTTGGTTATTCCGAGAATGTCATCAACATATCTTTTCCAGAAGATAGGTTTGCAGTCGTCCGGTGCTGTTTCTATGGCTCGGGTTTCCAGATCCTCCATAAAAAAGTTGCATAGAGTGGCAGATAGCGGGTCCCCCATTGCAAATCCCTCTTTTTGTCTATAGATTATGCCTCTAAATTGGAAAAATGTGGAAGTGGAAATGAAATGTAATAGTTTTGTTATGTCCTGTACTGTAAGTTTTGTGCGTTTTTTCAGGGTTCTGTCTGCTTTTAACCGGTTTTCTACTATGTTGAGAGTGTTTGTGACCGGTGTTTTTGTAAAGAGGGATATGACGTCATGCGATACAAACATTTCATCCTTTTTTATCTTGATTTCCTTTAGTTCTTTCGCCAGTTGTTTTGAGTTTTTGCAGTGGTATTCCGTGAGTCCGAGGAGTGGTTTGATGATGTCTATGCAACTTTTTTATGGAGGATCTGGAAACCCGAGCCATAGAAACCGCACCGGACGACTGCAAACCTATCTTCTGGAAAAGATATGTTGATGACATTCTCGAAATAACCAAAACAGGCCACACACAACAACTCACGGATCATTTAAACTCCATAGACAAGACAGGCAACATCAAATTCGCACACGAAGAGGAAACGGACAAGACAATAGCTTTTTTGGACTTAAAAATACACCACACAGAAGAAGGGAACATTAGAATTACAACATACAGAAAACCTACACACACCGACCAATATCTTCTCTGGACATCTGAACATCCCATCGCACACAAAATGTCAGTAATCAGAACACTATACGACAGAGCACAGAGCATCACGGAGGAGAAAGACAGACAGGAGGAGGAACAACACATCCAACAGGCATTAAAAAACTGCCAATATCCACCGTGGGCAATTCGAAAAGGGAAACTACAGACACAAATAAAAGAAAATAAACAAATAAGAAAAAACACCGAAAAAACAAACCGGGGCTTTGTCACACTACCGTACATAAAAGGAGTCACAGAACGCATCCAACGATCCATGAGGAAATACCACATCAACACCCCGGTCAAACCATACAAGAACCTCCGACAGCTGCTAGTTCACCCCAAAGACAAAATACAACTGGACAATAAATGCAACATCATCTATGAAATCCCTTGCCGTTCATGTAATAAAGTCTATATTGGTGAAACGGGCAGATGCTTCCACACTCGAAGGAAAGAACACCAAATAGAATGTGAAAAAGAAACAACAAGAAGACTCACAAGATCCGAAAAAGAAAAAGCACACCAAGAAAACCTAAAATCAGCCATTTCAGACCACTGCAAACGGCAAAATCACATAATGAATTGGGAAGAGGCCAGAGTCATTCGCGCTGAAGAAAATAGATTCCAGCGTGGGATTTTAGAAGCAGTGGAGATACGTAAGCAGGCACAGAGGACGATGAACCGGGACGAGGGAGCGTACGCACTGTCGCACACCTGGAGTGCCGTCCTGGAGGAGCGACCTGACAGCAGGAGGCGTGGACTACCTGTCAAATTGGGCGGGACGTTCACGCCTCCGTAGCGTAACATCAGCTGATAAGGCACGTCACCACCTGACATCTGGTGACTGTTTCTGAAGAAGGCGGGAGATTCTCGCCGAAACTGTTAACGAGGTAACAAGCTTAAAAAATATCCTTGTCTAAGAAACGAACTTAAAATATTTGTAATCGTTAGACATAATGAACATCCACTACGTAAGAACAAAGTTAATGTTTTGGAATGGCCAAGTCAAAGTCCTGACCTTAATCCAATCAAAATGCTGTGGAAGGACCTGAAGCGAGCAGCTGATGCGAGAAAACCCACCAACATCTCAGAGGTGAAGCTGTTCTGTACGGAGGAATGGGCTAAAATTCCTGTTGTTTCAGATATTCAGACCGATTACTAGGACTGTGAGTTACATTCTCTGAAGTTCCAGCACTGCAAATGATTTGAGTGGCAGATAACTTCTAGATGATATTACTACCATTACGACACATCATCAGTTGGGTACATCACTTGGTGTTTTGGCCTTTGATGACAACATACCCTCAGCCGAGGCAAGCAACCTCTCTCAGCTTGAACAGTTCTGCAAAAAGGAATGGGGGAATGACTGTGTAACCTCGGTGAATATGATAATAAACTAATAGAAGCTTAGATCAATACTTAATCAAGCGCAGCGGTAACAGCCAATCAGGTAACTACAGCGCCATTGCTGGAGGGAGGGAGGGAGAATAATTAGAGCAAGAGCAGAACGCTAGAGACGGCAGAGGGAAAAGTCGAAAACGAGAGGAAAAGAGAAAGTAAATAGGCGTAAAAGAAGTGTATTTTGAGGTTTTACATCTTGTTTTTCTTTCATTCTTGGAAAAAAATTGTATTCACCTGCTGTCCACGTTTCTAGATCCTGTTTTATTTGAGTTTTGAACGAGAATTTGGCCAGGTTTTTTTTAGTTGGGATCACTGGTGTGTGAAAACACCTGGAGCTGTGGAAAGAAGATGGTGAGCCACCCATAGGAGAGACACTGGGAGGATCACCTATTCTGCAAAACTCACCTGCACACTGTGGACAAAGACACTGATTCTAACATTTGGATCATGGTAGGACAAAACTATCAGGTTTTTGCAGCAATACACAGTGAATTTCATTTGGACTGATAAAAGACAACTAAAGGACTGGTGATACACCAAACTGTGTAAATTTGAGTTATTGCTTATATATATATTGATCTGTGAGATCTGAGATTTGAGTTGTATTTTTGATATTTTATTGAACTGTGTTTCTTTTTTTTTTCTGGGACATTTTTTCTGGGACAGTTTGTAGCGGTTCCTACAAACTGGAAACAAAAGTCAGAAGTGCGATCCCAAAGAGCTCACCGCACAGTCAGTGTCAAGCTTGGGTTAGGCACTTTCACTTTCAGCGCTGGAGCCAGCAGAAGTGGGTGATGCATTGTGCCATATGCATTGTGTGCAGCGAGCACGCAGCAGCCAGGAATTTGTTTGGATTAACCTCCAAACCTAAGTTGCTCATAAAATTACAACTTTTTCTGGTTCTAAAAGTACCAATTAGGACCATATAATCCCTTTTTATTTTGTGCTACATTAGGTAGAGGTGTGTGTGGGGGGGGGATTTTTTCCAAACCTGAACCTGATCCAATAGAAAATCTGAACAATCAGGTAATTGATTACATGTAACGTTGTCTGAGCATGTGCTATTTTTCCCGAACATCTTTGTACATCCGTGTTGCATCAATGGAGGAGAAGCTGATTGTAGAAGTGTCAAAGAATCCCTACAACTGTGACATATTCCCACAACAGCCAACATCTTATAGCCAGGATTATAGATGTGCTGTGACTGCTCCAGACAGGAAATAAATTCAGGTATAGGTATAATCATAGTTATACGTATAGGTATAGCTATAGTAATAGTTATAGTTAACAGTGTTGTGGGATTAGGTCATAAACAGCACTCAATATTTCCTACTATAAGCACCTAAATAAAATTATTAAAATTATAAAATATAATTATTAATCTGACACTTGTGTACCATCCCGTTGTAGCTTTCATCATCTTTTTCAAAAGAATTAGAATCATGAATGCATGACATTGCAAAGAATATTATAGAGTCAGTGTGGACACAAAAGAAGGCAGTGGCGCATATGACATCACACATGCAGCGCTGCTTACCTACAAATTGATGCAATCTAATGGCGGACAAGCTTTTAGTGATTTTTGGAACAGAATTCAGATGCAAAAATTTCTTTTGAACAAATTTATTTATCAGTGAACTTTACAACATATTTGAGCATATCACACAAAGGAAAGTCTGAGATTTTATGATGTCATTTTCTAAAGACTAGGGCTGTAAAGATCAATAATATTTAAATAAGATCCTTTTACTTGTACATAGTGAATGAGGAGGGTCTTAAATGCTGAAAGAAATTACCAAAAGGCTGATACTTAGTCTACAGTACCATCAAGATGGTTACTGTAAAGTCTATCATATAAAGTATCTTTTAGTTACAAATCAAAAAACAATCATATATCATATCAATTTCAATACCTGGAAAAAACCAGTGACTGCTTCTGCTTTGAAAGGGCAGCTGACAATTAGGGAAAGACCTCGTGACGACCTGGAGGCCTGAAGGATTCAGGTGAAGTTCCATTAAAATACAAGTTTGCATCACAAAAAGCAGGGACTAATAAGTGATTGAATTATGGTTAACCATGATTTATCCAGGTACCACCAGAGCTTTATTAACATATTTAACTAACATGTTCCTAACGTCCCTCTTTTAGCCAAAGAACACAAGAGTTTACTTGATGAATAAAAAAAAAAATGCAGATCTGTTTCACTCACCTCAGTTGGAATTTGCTATAATGAACCCTACATGAGCTACATTTGAGACAATGTTATATTTGCTACAATAGTATAGAACCTTGAACAAAGTTTGGGGAGGTTCTACCTGAGATTTGAACTTTGATTACTAAATTCAGAGTGCTAATCAGCACACCACGGAACCAAGATGCCACCTGAGCTCCAACCTCCTCACAACCATTATGGCACTCAATCTTACAGCCAGCTTATAATATATACACCATACAGTGTATTGTGTATATTATATTTTAAGAAATAATAAAATTGAATTACACAAATAAAATGTGCAAAGTTTATTTCATAAAACATTTATAGTTATTTCACAGTCCCATAAACAATATATAAATTAGTGTACATATAAATGACTAGACTTTGACATATTAGTTTATCCTTTTAACTATACATCTGTTTCAAGAATATTCCTACTGATTTAAATTGAATAAATGAAAGACAGCAATCAATAGGACTGTTTAGAAGTGGAGAAATGTTCAGGTATGTCATCACCATCATTAAATCCTCAGTTTCATAATTTAAAATATGTGGTTTTCTCATGAAAGCAGATATTGTTTATAAAAACACCCGATTCCATTTAGCTTATGAATTAAATATTAATCAGTAAAAAGCAAACATAAATGTTACTGTTTGTGGTGACAAAAGGACCTACTTACAACAGTAGAATAGGTTGAAATGTTAAATAGCGTTGTTAAGTTATTGTTTTTGTTTTCTGATCAGGCTTAGAGCTAACAGTGCAATGCTGCTGAAAGTAGAAGTGGTAGAAGAGACATCCATATCATGGAAAGTGAGCTGGCAATCACTGGTGGCATGGAATTACCTGCAAAATATAAACATACATGAAATTAAATGTACACAAATACATACTTAAACCTAAAAATATACAAGAAATTTGAGTTTGGATTATTTACAATTAATAAGCACTAATTAATAAATAACACAGTAATTTCTTCGCATGTTGATACTGACTAATAACATGGGTGACATTGATGGAGTTTGGCTCAACAGGAAAGGTCAAGCTGCTAACTCCTTTGGCAAGGACGTCTTTCACTTTGGTGTCAGTCACGTTAGCACCAGAAAGGAAAGACATGAGGCTGTGTGTCACAATAGAACCATTCCTGAAATTGCACAAACAAAGAGATACAGGTTAAAATTCAACCATTAATCAACAAAGAAACAAACATTCATAGCCATATCCGCCTTCTTACCTAAACTGGAAGATTTGCATGAGATGGAAGTTTTTAAAGGCTTTCTTGTACAATGGTTCAATCTAAGAAGAAGAAGTAGAATTCGGTGATCAAAAACCAACAGATAAAATGGTTTGTTATTTAGCCATAGATAAAGTTAGCAATAATAACTAATATGCGAAGAGACTTACAAATGCTCTAAATCATATTCAAATTGTGTTATGTTATGTCAATTGAATTGGATTTCACTTAAATTGAACGTGAAAATTTGAACAAAAGGGCAAAAGTCACACATGTCCTGCACACACACTGTGAACAGAAACGCATGATTAGAACCAGATGCATTCTTCGGGTTGTCTTATATGGCAATAGAAGTGTTCGTGTGGCAAAATCTCTCATGTTTAGCAGAATTAAATAAATTGTAAATGGTGGCATTATCTGGAAAACATACCTCACGAGTGACTTTTTCAGCTTTGTCTTTAAATTGTTTAGAATTTGGGTTAGCCAGTGCTGGCACAAAGGTTTCCTTGATGCGGAAGATCAATGTGAAAACTTCAGTTACTGGTGCAATTGTTGTAGTTGTGCCAGCTGTGTTCGGGGGCGAAGTCTTGCCCACTGTAAGGTTGATATCATCTGTGATTGCGGGTGAAGTCACGTCCATTGTGGGGTCGATCTCAGCTGTGCTTGCGGGTGAAGTCGGGTCCACTGCAGAGCCCACCTGAGCTGCACTTAGGGCTGAAGTCATGACCATTGAAGATGATTAGAATAGAATAGTGGACCATAACAAAGTTAAAATCAAAATTAGAAACTGATGCTGTTAAAACAGAAACAAGGCAATGTGCTTCATAAAGCTCAGCTGAATCACAGATCTGTTTAATCTATGATTTTAATCTTTGAGGTAAACTGCAGAGTCAGGGGTGGCTCATAGCAATGGACTAGCAGGATTAACCCCCCCCCCCCCCCCCCCCCAAAAAAAAAAAAGGTAAAAGAAAAATAAATATAAGGTTCCAGATTTTAAGCATTCACATGACCTCATCTGTGATTAATAAACATTTTAAAGAGGATTCTTTGTGATTATTTTTTAGACCGAGTGTTACAGCACCACTGCCAGAATGATGTGAAGCGAGGCTGTGGGTGAACTGGAACTTGCCCAGTGCTGGAGGCAGGGATACGCTCTACTGGAAGTTCATACAGCCAATCAGTGCCAGTGTATAACATGACTACACAGTGTGACACACCCACTGAGTTTTGAGCCCCATTGGGTTAATATATTCTAGTCCATGGTGGTGACGTTTCCGTAACACGTCGCCAGGAGGCGCAGTACAGACTCACTCACAGGTGGAATGAATGTGAATGAAGTGGATTATTTACTCTATCATCATTCTTCCACGAAAATAATTTTGGAGGAGAAACTGAAAGTTAACGGACTGAGCACATCTATATCAAAGTACAAATTACACAAAAGGAGAAATGAAAAAACTAAGTTTTGTGGGGTTTTTTTTTTTTGCTTGAATAAAAGGGTTAGAATTTTTCTGTGTAATCTTTTTGTTATTCAGATGAAACACAGTTCAGATTAAAATGCCAAAAGTTAAATATAAACTTTTAAATTATATATAAATTATAGATATTATTCCCTGCCCTTCCACCTTTTTAAATGCTGGAAGTAAACAATGTTAATAAAAAGAAAGCAGTGTGTATTTTCCATGGAACATTTGGAATATTTCTCCTCTATACTACTCTTCTCTGTTTGACCAACTGCAACATTTCCTGAGTATAGATCATCAGATGTGATCTGCAAATGACAAGAACCATCTCAAATAAGGACTTGATGCATGACATCAAAACAGCGTTTCAACCCAACCCTTGGGACGTAATGATATTCAAATTAAATTAATCGACTCAATAAAGCAGGATATGTCACAAATATGACCATCAGCAGATATATCCAGTTAGGCATTGCTGAGCTACCACCATCATGCTGTTTACACAATGAAACCTTCTGAAATAATCTGTCTCACGATCATTCTGAAAGGCACACTTAGTCTGTTTACATACTTCAGTACAGATATGCATCTAAGTGAAAACAAGACCAAAGGCCAAGCACTCAACACGAGATATCAGGATAAATCAATAGATTGCTCACTATTCATCGCAGAATTCATAGACGAATGAAGATAAACGTTAGAACCAAGAGCAAGTTTGACAATTTTGTGGTTTACTGCCAATGTTATTGTGTCACAAATGTCACAGTTCTCGAGGAACTTTAGTATAATGTGTAAAGTGACAATACTTAAATTTAAAAAATAACCTAAAAATTAATCTACAGTGCTATTTCTAGCAAATATATTTCAGCAGGATAATAGAAGTGACGACAGAAAGTGAGATGAAGTTCAGTGAACACTTACCAATCAGACACAAAACTGCCAGTATAATCTTCCTGTCCATGGTGTTGTTTACAACCTAAAAGTAAATTATATATCAGATTATATATCAGCTATGCAAGCAAAGTGTCTCTGTGGCTGTATAAATCTTAGCTTCCCTGTTTTATTATTACTGTTGTCATTTTCCCCCTATTTTATTTCTATTTTATTTATTTTCAATATGTATTAATACATGTTTTTTTATTAATGCTCTTGCTTTTCCATTTTATTTTTCATTATTTTAATTGCCTAATTTCACTCGTCTCAGTTTTGAAATGTTTTAATGCTTGTAAAGCACTTTGTAACTTTTTGAAAAGTTCAGAATAAATAAAGGTACAGGAACAACAACAATAACAAAAACAACAACAACAATAATAATAATAATAATAATAATAATAATTTTAAATGACAGCTGTATAATTAGAATAAGATATTATAGTTGTATTTATTTAACTAACTAATTAATTAATTAATTAATTAATTAATTTGTATATTTAAAGCAATTTTCTTGACATCAGACAAAATATTCCATCATGTACACTGTAAGTGAATATAATATTTTTAAGCATTGTTTCAGTGAATATTAAATATCTTAATAATTAAATTGTCTATAAGAGCCTAATACATTTTATATCATCTTACATTCTGGTGATTCTCAGGAGAAAGTAAAGTAATAACTCACCTGAGTCCACAGGTAGCAGAGATGGAGTGTTCTCAGTCTAGTGGCAAAGTGTAAAATATCGAGCAGGTAAATGGGATATTTATTCAACAGGAGTAACAACGTATTTACTCTCATGATGTGAAACCCATTATGTCAAAAGGGCGTGGCAGCCAATCACAGCTTGGCTGACAACCTGAAAAACAACATTATTACCAAATGACGCTTCCTGCCATTTTTGTTTATTTATAGCAGGATAAAGAAAGGGTAAAAATAAAATTTAGAATGTGATTTTAAATTAGATAATTTTAATGCTCTCAGAGGATTTTCTGTTGGAAGCCATGGCCTAATGATTAGAGAAGCAGCTTTTGGACCAAAAGGTCACAGGTCTGAGTCCCTGGACCAGCAGGAATCACTGAAGTGCCCTTGAGTAAAACACCTGACCCCCCCAACTGCTCCCCAGGCTGCTTTGGGTCTGTTGTACGTCACTCTGGATCAGAGCGTCTGCAAAATGCCTGTAACGTCGTTCATACTGTACGCTGAGACCACACCACAAATGTGCAAATAATTCTATTCCTGGTAAACTGGATTGGTCATCTTTTTCATGTGAAGACATAGCTTCTTATTGTAAATATTCTGATCAGCTATTGAGCAATATATATCTCCCTATAGATGCACTTTCATGTAAAAATTGTAACTGTACAAATACCAAACATAATACATATATCTCTGCAATGTATACTGACATTGTCTCTTGTTTACTTGAAGCTAGTAAGCCTCACCTTAAAGTCGTTAGGAGAGGGAAAGTCCGGCCTGGATGGAATATCTATGTAGCAGAATTTTATGCTGAGGCTCGTGAAGCTACTAAATCTTGGGCAATGGCTGGTAAACCAAGACAGGGGCCCATTTTTGAGTATAAGAAGAGTACAAATGCAAAATACAAATATGCAGTTCATTTCATTAGTAAAAATGAACAATGTATGAGGGCCGACTCTATGGCAAAGAAACTTTTAAATAATACTAACAATGATTTTTGAAAAGAGGTGAAACATATTAATGGGTACAAACCCTCTTTACCATGTTCAGTAGATGGAGTCTCTGGAGCTAGTAATATTGCAGAGTTTTGGCGAATGCATTACAGTAAACTATTTAATTTGACTCAGCCTAGCACCCGTCGAGTAGCAAATGTTGAAGCTATTGAGGTGATCAAGTTTCATGAGGTTTCCCAAGCGATTAAAAATTTATCAATAAATAAAACAACAGGGATGGATGCTATCTCTGCTGAACATCTTAAATATGCCAGCTTTAGGTTAAGTAAACTTCTTGCCGGGCGGCACGGTGGTGTAGTGGTTAGCGCTGTCACCTCACAGCAAGAAGGTCCTGGGTTCGAGCCCCAGGGCCGGCGAGGGCCTTTCTGTGTGGAGTTTGCATGTTCTCCCCGTGTCCGCGTGGGTTTCCTCCGGGTGCTCCGGTTTCCCCCACAGTCCAAAGACATGCAGCTTAGGTTAACTGGTGACTCTAAATTGACCGTAGGTGTGAATGTGAGTGTGAATGGTTGTCTGTGTCTATGTGTCAGCCCTGTGATGACCTGGCGACTTGTCCAGGGTGTACCCCGCCTTTCGCCCGTAGTCAGCTGGGATAGGCTCCAGCTTGCCTGCGACCCTGTAGAAGGATAAAGCGGCTAGAGATAATGAGATGAGATGAGATACTTCTTGCCTTATGCTTCACTGCCCTCATGGCCCATGGTTTTCTTCCAGATTCCATGATGACAGTGCAGCTGGTTCCTGTGATTAAGGATAAAGCTGGAAAAGTGGGATCCTCTGATAACTACAGGCCCATTGCTTTAGCTAATATATTATCCAAAGTGGTTGAGCAAATTATCTTGCAGAGAATTAATTATTTAATTACCTCTACAGATCACCAATTTGGTTTTAAACCGAGACATGGCACAGACATGCGCATATATGTATTAAAAGAACTGCTGAACAACTACAAGAGAAAAAACTCCTCAATTTTTATTTGTTTCTTAGATGCTTCTAAGGCATTTGATTGAATAAATCATGATAAATTATTTAAAAAACTTGGTGCAGTTGGTGTCCCCAAGTATATAGTCAGAATATTGTCCTACTGGTATGCCCAGCAAACCATGCAGGTGAAATGGGACAACTGCTTGTCTGCCCCCTTTCATATCAGAAATGGAGTAAGACAGGGGAGTATATTATTGCCTGTTTTGTTTAATTTCTATACGAATGAGCTGTCCCATAATCTAAGAACATGTAAAACTGGCTGTATGGTGGGCAGTACAGTTATGAACCATCTTATGTATGCTGATGACTGTGTAATTTTTAGCCCTAGCTCAGCTGGTCTGCAGCAGCTCCTTAATGTATGCTCTGTGTTTGGGGAGCAGCAAGATATAAGGTACAATGAGCTTAAGAGTGTGATCATGATTTGCAGAACCATAGAAGATAAGTATATGACTTTCCCTGACTTTAAACCATCGGGAAAGGTCCTAAACATCTGTAGGGAAGTGAAATATCTGGGACATGTTATCACAGACCAACTGACAGATGATGAGGATATTTATCGCCAGTGCCGTATGTTGTGTGTGCAAGCAAATGTATTGGCACGAAAATTTGGTAACTGCTCTGATAATGTGAAGTTGACTCTCTTTAAAGCGTATTGTTCACCTCTATATACTGCACATTTATGGTTAAACTATAAAAAATCCAGCTTCCAGAGATTACAAGTGGCTTACAATGATGCGTTGAGGATACTCCTAAAAAGGCCCAGATGGACAAGTGCGAGTGGGCTGTGTGTGAGTGCTGGAGTTAATACACTGAATGCAGTGTTGAGAAACACAATGTATAGATTTATCTGCAGGCTGAATGACTTAAAAAACCAAAATGTTGTGGCACTAGTAAGCATGGTATACAGTGACACTCGCTGCACATCTCAGTATTGGAAGCATTGGTATAAGTGTCTTTTGAAATTGTGATATTAGATGTTTTTAATTTTGTGTGTTGTTTGTAATGATTTGTTTTTATATTGTGATTTTTTTTTTGTTATTTGTCTTGTGTTAATTTAATTGTTTTTTTGTACTCTGTGGGGATGGACCTTGAGTCTGGAATAAAGCATCATCATCATCACACCCTTGTGTCACCATTCTCTGTACAACATTTAAAAAAGACAAAATCTGATCTTTTTAAAATGAATGCTATAATGAAGACATTAATTTTCACTCACAAATTACAATCTTGTTTATACGTACAGTAAATATAATGTTTAACTAGTAAAACTAAACGTATTCCTCAGATCATTCCAATTCAGTTGCACTGGATGTGAAAAAAAACCCAGTAAAATAATGAATTTTAGTTGAAGTCCCACCAAAACTTTTTAATCTCAGCAACACTTTTCTATCCCTCTTCAAACCAGCAGATGAAGTTATCGTGCCAGGACAGAAAAGAAGCAAAGAACTCAGTTGATCAGTTTGGGCTGGAGCAGGTTTTTAGTTTAGTTTAGTTTCACAGAGTTCGTCATAAATCCATACAGAACTGATTGACAGGCGAAAATTACAGGACAGATAGACCCAATTGACAATTTTCCCTCATCTCATCTCATTATCTCTAGCCACTTTATCCTGTTCTACAGGGTCGCAGGCAAGCTGGAGCCTATCCCAGCTGACTACGGGCGAAAGGCAGGGTACACCCTGGACAAGTCGCCAGGTCATCACAGGGCTGACACATAGACACAGACAACCATTCACACTCACATCTACGGTCAATTTAGAGTCATCAGTTAACCTAACCTGCATGTCTTTGGACTGTGGGGGAAATCGGAGCACCCGGAGGAAACCCACGCGGAAACGGGGAGAACATGCAAACTCCACACAGAAAGGCCCTCACCGGCCACAGGGCTCGAACCCGGACCATCTTGCTGTGAGGCGACAGTGCTAACCACTACACCACCGTGCCACCACACCACGAGATATCAGGATAAATCATGAGATCGCTCACTATTCATCACAGAATTCATAGATTAATGAAGATAAATCTTAGAAACAAGAGCAGATTGTACAAATTTGACAATTTTGTGGTTTACTGCCAATGTTATTGTCTCACAAATGTCACAGTTCTCTAGGAACTTTAGTATAATATGTAAACTGCCAACACTTAATTTTATAAAAATCACCTAAAAGTTAATCTACAATGCTCATCTCATCTCATTATCTCTAGCCACTTTATCCTTCTACAGGGTCGCAGGCAAGCTGGAGCCTATCCCAGCTGACTACGGGCGAAAGGCGGGGTACACCCTGGACAAGTCGCCAGGTCATCACAGGGCTGACACATAGACACAGACAACCATTCACACTCACATTCATACCTACGGTCAATTTAGAGTCACCAGTTAACCTAACCTGCATGTCTTTGGACTGTGGGGGAAACCCAAGCACCCGGAGGAAACCCACGCGGACACGGGGAGAACATGCAAACTCTACACAAAAAGGCCCTCGCCGGCCCCGGGGCTCAAACCCAGGACCTTCTTGCTGTGAGGCGACAGCGCTAACCACTACACCACCGTGCCGCCCAATCTACAATGTTATTTCTAGCAAATATATTTGAGCAGGATAACAGAAGTGACTACAGAAACTGAGATGAAGTTCAGTGAACACTTGCCAATCAGACACAAAACGGCCAGTATAATCTTCCTGTCCATAGTGTTGTTTACAACCTAAAAGTTAATTATATATTAGATTATATATCAGCTATGCAAGCAAAGTGTTTCTGTGGCTGTATATATCATCATGGATTTTATATATGTGTGTGTGTGTGTGTGTGTGTGTGTGTGTGTGTGTTTTAATCCTTCAAAAGAACTTGGTAACTTTTTAAAAAGTTCAAAATAAATAAAGTTACAGCAGCAGCAACAACAACAATAATAATAATTTTAAATTACAGATGTTTAATTATAATTATATACTAGCATTAATTAATTTATTAATTAATTATATTCTTCGTAGGGCGGCACGGTGGTGTAGTGGTTAGCGCTGTCGCCTCACAGCAAGAAGGTCCTGGGTTCGAGCCCCGGGGTCGGCGAGGGCCTTTCTGTGTGGAGTTTGCATGTTCTCCCCGTGTCCGTGTGGGTTTCCTCCGGGTGCTCCGGTTTCCCCCACAGTCCAAAGACATGCAGGTTAGGTTAACTGGTGACTCTAAATTGACCGTAGGTGTGAATGGTTGTCTGTGTCTATGTGTCAGCCCTGTGATGACCTGGCGACTTGTCCAGGGTGTACCCCGCCTTTCGCCCGTAGTCAGCTGGGATAGGCTCCGGCTTGCCTGCGACCCTGTAGAAGGATAAAGCGGCTAGAGATAATGAGAATGGGATATTCTTCGTATATTTAAAGCAATTTTCTTGACATCATAGAAAATATTCCATCATGTACACTGCAAGTGAAGATAACATTTTTAAGTGTAATATCAGTGAATATTAAATATCTTCATATTTAAATTGTCTATAAGAGCCTGATACATTTTATATCATCTTACAGTCTGGTAATTCTCGGGAGAAAGTAAAGTAATAACTCACCTGAGTCCACAGGTAGAAGAGATGGAGTGTTCTCAGTACTGGCGGCTCGTTAATAGGGGCGATTTGGGCGACGCACTGCCAAACAGGGAGGGAGATTTTTTTTTTTTTTATCTACTCCTACTACCACGGCAACAGTAATGTCATTGTCCAATCAGGCTAAGGTCGCGCCTGGTGTAGCCACGCCCTTTTGGGGCGATTTCTGTCAGGTTCAGATTTGCCCCCAAATCTCCCATTGACACCTGCTCCCAAGCCATTTTCTATTAGGTTTTCTGTGCTCTCACAAGCAGCGTGCTTACGTCATATGCCTGTTGCGCCGCGCAAGTGTTGCCAGATTGTGCATTTTGGCGGGTTTTGAATATAATTTTGGGCTGGAAAACGCAACTTGCGCGGGAAATGTGTGAACATTCTATGAAGATGGTGGCGAGTGTTGAGTGCATCAATACGATAGCGTCTCTGAAAGAAGTTCCCTTTAGTCGTCGTACCAATGAGGAGAAAACGGCATTCAAACAGCTAGGACCTCCTAGACCGAATTTAAACATCAAGCAAGTGTCTACGAAGGGGGAGAAGACCTACTCAAGAGGTTTTAACAAGAACTGGTACCACCGGAAAACTTGGCTAGCTGGCTGTGATGTAGTCAATGCTGTTTTTTGCTACCCTTGCGTTCTCATCCACCCTGGAAGTAGCACAGCAGATGGTACAGTGATATCTGATATTTGAATTTACTAGGCAAAAGTTGTTTTTGTGTGTGTGTGTGTGTGTCTGTGTGTGTCTGTGTGTGTGTGTGTGTTACCAATGGCAGTTTAACATTGCCATGTTTTTGTTTTACCAATGGCAGTTTAACATTGCCATGCTTGGAATATTTCAGTAGCCTCAAGTTCTCTCTGACTTGGTGTAAATTAAGCATATTTTCAGTTTTTATATATTGTACAGTATATGTGTTCATTGGAGCCAGCAGCACCTTACATTTTTTCCAACTTCTTAAGCCAAGTTGCACTGACTACAAAACCTTGTGTAACCTTGTGTGTATATAGCTAAATAACTAAAGCCTTTTGTGTTCATTGACATGCTTGTAATACTTTAAATTTCCTTTTAAGGCATGGCTTTCTGGAGGAATTATTGGGAAAAAAAACAGCAGAATTTCATTCTCATCATCTCTAGCCGCTTTATCCTTCTACAGGGTCACAGGCAAGCTGGAGCCTATCCCAGCTGACTACGGGCGAAAGGCGGGGTACACCCTGGACAAGTCGCCAGGTCATCACAGGGCTGACACATAGACACAGACAACCATTCACACTCACGGTCAATTTAGAGTCACCAGTTAGCCTAACCTGCATGTCTTTGGACTGTGGGGGAAACCCACGCGGACACGGGGAGAACATGCAAACTCCACACAGAAAGGCCCTCGCCGGCCCCGGGGCTCGAACCCAGGACCTTCTTGCTGTGAGGCGATAGCGCTAACCACTACACCACCATGCCGCCCACTGCAGAATTTATTTAGAATTATTATTTGTTGTTAAAATGGTGCAATTCCATATAAAAAAACCCCACATAATTAAGCTGCACATGTTTGTTTGATGGTTCTGCTTTTCTTCATCTTTTTCAAAACTTAAACACTTGTTTTGGATTTATATCCTGCCACTTTAATTGCATTCTTTAGAATTGAAGAAATTAGAATACGTTTATAATTAAGAATTTGTGTCTACTTCTTATAGAATACCTGAATAATATGAGAAAATAAATGAGTTATGTAATATTAATTGATTGTGATGCCAGATGTTTTGCTTTGAAGGCTTCACAATGAATCTTCCTTAGTTTTAGCCTGGCAAGCCAGACTAAATGTGAATATTTGCCACTCGTAGGCAAAAATATTTTAGGCCGCTAGGCGGGTGGGTCTAGTTTACTAGGCTACCTTAGTTTGCCACCTTTAACTTGTTCAGTGTTGCCACCTAGTGGAGAGAAGAGATATTGTCTATATTGATATCTGAATTTACCAGGCAAAAACAAGTTCGGCCAATTGATTTGCTACCTAGGTCAATTTACTTCAGTCCTGTGGACATTTACGGTCCGTGTAGACATAACGGGGGAAAATTGCCCCCCTGAAAAAAAATTCAGGAGCCGCCACTGGTTCTCAGTCTAGTGGCAAAGTGTAAAATATCGAGCAGGTAAATGGGATATTTATTCAACAGGAGTAACAACGTATTTAGTCTCATGATGTGAAAACCATTATGTCAAAAGGGCGTGGGAGCCAAACACAGCTTGGCTGACAACCTGAAAAACAACATTTTTACCAAATGACATTTCCTGCATTTTTCATTTGTTTGTTTATTTATTTATAGAAGGATAAAGAAAGGGTAAAAATAACATTTAGAATGTGATTCTAAATTAGATAATGTTAATGCTCTCAGAGGATTTTCTGTTGGAAGCCATGGCCTAATGATTAGAGAAGCAGCTTTTGGACCAAAAGGTCACAGGTCTGAGTCCCTGGACCAGCAGGAATCACTGAAGTGCCCTTGAGTAAAACACCTGACCCCCCCTAACTGCTCCCCAGGCTGCTTTGGGTCTGTTGTACGTCACTCTGGATCAGAGCGTCTGCAAAATGTCGTTCATACTGTACGCTGAGACCACACCCTTGTGTCACCATTCTCTGTACAACATTTAAAAAAGACAAAATCTGATCTTTTTAAAATGAATACTATCATGAAGACATTAATTTTCACTCACAAATTACAATATTGTTTATAAGTACAGTAAATATAATGTTTAACAAGTAAAACTAAATGCATTCCTCAGATCATTCCAATTCAGTTGCACTGGATGTGAAAAAAATACCAGTAAAATAATGAATTTTAGTTGAAGTCCCACCAAAACTTTTTAATCTCAGCAACACTTTTCTATACAAACCATCAGATGAAGTTATCGTGCCAGGACAGAAAAGAAGCAAAGAACTCAGTTGTTCAGTTTGGGCTGGAGCAGGTTTTTAGTTTAGTTTCACAGAGTTCGTCATAAATCCATACAGAACTTTGACAGGCGAAAATTACAGGACGGATAGACCCAACTGACAATTTTCCCTTGCACAAATACAAAAACATAAAAATATAGATTGCTAATAAACTATAAAAGTATATAAACAAATTATGGATAAAAAAGAAAAAAGTTTCTAATGTCCTATTATTAATAAAATAGATAACTGACTATGGTGGCCGGTACGTAGGTCTCATCTCATTCTCATCTCATTATCTCTAGCCGCTTCATCCTTCTACAGGGTCACAGGCAAGCTGGAGCCTATCCCAGCTGACTACGGGCGAAAGGCGGGGTACACCCTGGACAAGTCACCAGGTCATCACAGGGCTGACACATAGACACAGACAACCATTCACACTCACACCTACGGTCAATTTAGAGTCACCAGTTAGCCTAACCTGCATGTCTTTGGACTGTGGGGGAAACCGGAGCACCCGGAGGAAACCCACGCGGACACGGGGAGAACATGCAAACTCCGCACAGAAAGGCCCTCGCCAGCCCTGGGGCTCGAACCCAGGACCTTCTTGCTGTGAGGCGACAGCGCTAACCACTACACCACCGTGCCGCCCTGGTACGTAGGTAACTTTTCAAAATATAAAATATGAAGTCGACTCTTAAATACAGTTAGACTGATTGTGTTCTTAATATTTGAAGAAAGGCTGTTCTAGAGTTTACCAGTTCTCGGGAAATAGGATTCCCGTAAATAGTTCTGTTCATGACTGGAAAGAGGACGGTAGTTAGCAACATCAAAGTTCCGGGTGGAATAGCAAGATGTAGCAGAAATTAGTAAGATGGAAAAATTAGCAGTAGTAATGCCAGACCGAATCTTATAAAACAGTATCAAGTCACTAATCTCACGCCTATGTTCCAATGGTAAATGTTTCAGAGATTTAAGTCTTTCTGTGTAGCAGACAGCAGAAGGAGGTTAATTTAGAATAAACTTAGTTGCATGTCTCTGAATGCTCTGTATTCGAGCGTTGTGCTTTACTGTGTATGGTGACCAAAAATTACATGCATATTCAAGGCAGGGCCTCACTAAAGTACAGTAGAGGAGCTGCCTTGTCGCAGTATCACATACTGTCTGTCCCAGCAGAGCCCAGGGCTTTACATTAGCACCCGCCCACCCGCCAAATGCGGGTAAAATTCGGCTTTGGCGGGTAATGACTTTAGTCCCACTAGCCACTTTGGCCGGTGGTTTATTCTGTGGTATACAATATTTGTAGTTTTCTCTGAAGGCATCTGATCTAATAAACGCATTGCAATGTGATATTACGCAACTCCCGTGAGCACCTGCATAAACATTTTGACAACATGTTAGAATTGTTTAGAACGTTCATTAACGTCAGATAAAATCAGTGATGCGGTAACCTGCGGTTAATGAACGAAGCAACAAAGTTGCTGACGACTGACAAGCGCACTATTTGGCGGCATATAGCTGGAGTTTCAAACCCTGCTGCTCAGTGAAAAGGGGCAGAGATGCGCAGCGCCGGAGCAGCATTGTAAAATCCCCGAGGTCCGTGATGCGCAAAGCGCGCGCCCAAACATGTTCGCCATATTGAAATGAGAGGGTGAATTACACATCACACAAGAGATCTGTTCCTGAAATTACTCTTAATGGTGTTTGAACTGAATATCGTAAGTTTTGAAAAAAAAAATCATGTATATGTGGCAAGAGTAAGAATAATTTAAGCTTGTGTAATGGTTTGATCTGCCCCAAGCAATGAGGACAAAAGTTACCCTAACCATGCAGCCTATGGAACTGAGATACATTAACAATCTGGCATCCGTTACACCTACACACACACACACACACAAATAATAATTCTGGGGGAAAAAAATCAGTATACACCACCATGTTATCCAAGTTATCCAAGGCAAACATAAGTTGAAACTTTCCACTCTATTGCTTTGGCTTATCGAATGATTTATTTTTAAAATAAATAGTGTGCTTGTCAGTCGTTTAGGCAAAGTTATCCAAGGCAAACATAAGTTGAAACTTTCCACTCTATTGCTTTGGCTTATCGAATGATTTATTTTTAAAATCACAAACAAGGCAGGTTACAACTGCGCTGCTGCACATGTAGTACGGAGTAAACCTGAAAAGTAAACCCAATCTGTTTAGAGAGTCATATGAGCTCCTCTTGACCTCCTCTTTAGCCTCTTTCAAGATACTGAACACAGGATTTTGATGGCGCATCCTATATGGAAAGCCACGAGAGGCAAAATATGGCCACATTCACATTACACCACAGGTTCCTGAATGTGGTCCTGGAATGCACCATTTCCCCCTGGTTCAGCTATAATCAGCTAATTAACTAATTATACAAAAGTTCAGTAATATACAGACTCACTAATTTGATTGGCTGAGCAGCGTTCCATTAGTGCCTATGTTTAGTATAGACCCATCCCACGTGACGTCACGACAAATGCGGCTGACATTTTGGACATGAACTACCAGTAGTCTACCACAGCCACCAACGAGGAACGATGGCGAAGCATCGAAAGGAATATAGCAATCAAAGAAAGTTTTTACATTCAGCAAGACTTCCATCATGCCATTATATTGTTGTGCACCTGGATGTAACCATCAACACACAAGGCAAGATTTATCATTTTATCGGATCCTGACAGATGCTGACCGACAGAGAAGATGGATGGTCTCTAAAATATTGGCAAAATGAAGTTTATTGACATAGCAATCGTGTGCAACGGGAAGCATTTGCATATCCGAAGTGTTGTGTTTACATCAAAGATAAAATAAACCGATATGACAACGACTGCTGCTGCCAGGTTGGGGACACAAACTAGTAGAAAGGAAGTGTGCCAACAGTGCCAACACTCTTCCTTTGTGGTCGATTCTGCTTTAAGGTAAGATGCATTTAATTATTCGTCTGCTGTGGGTTTGGAATCGGTAGCCTGACCGATTCGTTCATGTTTGTGGTGCCATTTGTTTGTTGACACATGTTGAAATGGAAGATTGGTTGTTGACATGATTTCCAGTGATGCTTTGGTGCTGCTGTGGATCAGATGTGTTGAGTAGCCTGACTGTTTTTTTTTTTCTTGCGTGTGGTATCATTGTTGACGCGAGGTTGTTTTTTGAACATGCCAATGCGGACACGATTTCCCCTGATGAGTTATGACTTCAGACGCGATGCATGTGTGGAGGTGTGGAGTCCACATGATGTGCGTATGATAGGCTTCTCATGTGTTTGGAGATCCACGCTCTGAAACAAGCGCAAGCACCCCCCCCAAGGGAAAAAAAGGGACCCCCCCGAAAATATCGGCATAGTTCGAACACTGGGTTGGAGAAAGTAATGGCAAATAGTGAGTGCACAAACCATAGAAGGTAAACTGTACACAGCGCCAGGGCAGTGTGATGGTATGTCTACTTTTAGATTGTGTTAGCTCATCGATGAACACACTCGTCACTCGATGAGTTTCACGTCTTTACGACGGATACTTAAATGTGTGTTAGGTATTATTGTTGCAGTCTAAGCAGTCATTTTAGCAGCTAGATAAGCGAGAACCGAAAGGGTCTGTGCCATAAACCGTTATTTCATGTCCAAAATGGCGGTTGCGTTTACGAAGGTCACGTGAGTGGGAAGGGTCAATAACCGAACTGGGACATTACCCCTTTTTCACCCACAAAGAACGGATTCTGTTCTTGTTCAAAGAATCCTGAATGGAATTGGTTCAAGAACCTGTTCCCTGTTGGTCGAAAAGGCGTACCTACTCATTCATAAGTTTTTTTTTTTTTTTTTGTAGGCTGTAGCCACGATGTCATCATGTTGTCAGAATCAGTGTAACGCATCTCTCATAACCGGGGACAGAACAGTACTATCGTGTGTGTGTGTGTGTGTATTATTTACCAGCTGGGGGGGTCCGTATCGTGAAATACCATGACCGAGGTCTTGAAAATACTGACCGAGGCCTCTGGGCCGAGGTCACAGTATTTCACGATATGGACCGACCTTAAGCTGGGAAATAATATATTTATTTTTTCATCTTATCTCATCTCATTATCTCTAGCCACTTTATCCTGTTCTACAGGGTCGCAGGCAAGCTGCAGCCTATCTCAGCTGACTATGAAGTTTGAAAATGTAAATTTAACAGCTTCATGAAAGTGCGCTGATGGTTACCATGGAAACCCCGTGTCTCCTGCACTGCGTTCCTCCCCTGAGTCATGAGTTCGCTCATTCGCTTTTGTGTTCTTGGTCTCAGAGCCGCGCGCACCAAACAGAGACAGAATCAACGTTTAACATCATTAATAATGCACTTTTTATGGAGACATTTTAATGTTATTCTTTATTTTTTTATCCAGTTGAATATTTAGCGTACAAATGTATTTTCAGCTCTTCAAAATGATGAGGTCCGGACCGCGGGGGCCTCGGAGCTGGCTGCGGCCATGGAGATGAACAAGACGCTAAAAGGAAGATAAGACAGTTCAATGACAAATGGAAGTTCGGGTGAGATTGGCTAGTTCATAGCAAAACTGAAAATACCATGTACTGCAAAGACTGGAGAAAGTCTGGCAAAGACAGGCACCAGTAATTTTAAACTCGAAACTATAAAGAAGCACGAAAAGTCAAATGCACACATCGGTACTATAGCATCAAAACAGGCAAAGACGGCTGGTCACTACAGGACAGCATTGCTTTCAGTCCCTGGCTGTCATGAAGTCGGCTGAGCTGGAGAGGATGGAGCTGCTGTTTAGAAACCTTCACGCGATGGGAAAGAAGTTGATCCCGCCCCAGCTATCAACTTATGGCCTGCTGGAAGCCTCAGGTCAAGAAGACCATTTTTCATGGACCATTCAGACTCATCTGATGATGAATGTAATGAGGACATTTAATGTCTCTCTCTACACATGTTCACACACACACACACACACACACACACACACACACACACACACAGAGACTCTTAATAGATAATACATAATATACATAATAATACTTGATAATACACATAATACTTCCATATCAAAGCATCAAATGTTTTTCAATGATAAATGTTTTGAATTGGACTTTTAATATTAGAATCAGTTCAGTTGTACTGAATGTTATTTTTCATATATGATATTTCATATTGTCAGGGGCTTGAATTTGAGTTCAATAAACAGAATACTCTGTTTATATTTTTGTCTGAATTAGTTGCATGTTTTCATATCGGGAGCTACCTTAACAGCACTGAATACTTGAGTGCTACTGTAGAGATACATTATACGCTGCCATTCATAATTAAATCTCGATCTTCTGAACTTTAACGTATCATGGTGAAGAAAAAACTGCGATTTCCTTGCAACAAAATTGTGGCTAGTGAAAAGGCTGAATGGCTAGTGACTCGGGAAAACCACTAGCCACAGTGACCGGTGAGCAAAAAAGGTAATGAAAAGCCCTGCTGGAGACCCCTGTTTATTGTCAAATTACCAGCCAATCTCTATTTTGCCAGTCTTTTCAAAGGTTCTTGAGAAATTAGTAGAATTTTGCAGCACCTGGAAGAGAATAGCATACTTCACAAACAGCAATATGGATTCCGAAAACATCACTCAACGTGCATGACCCTCTTGAATTTAGTAGATAAAATCACCTTGGCTATAGAAAAGAATGAATTCACCATTGGAGTTTTTTTTGGATCTATTAAAGGCCTTCGATACGGTGGACCACGAAATATTAATGGAGAAACTTAACTGTTATGGTTTTCATGGCTATGTTTTCACCTGGTTAAAAGATTACTTATCAAATAGAAAACAGTATGTTTCCAATAATATCTATTCTTCAAATACAAAACCAATCTCCTGTGGCGTTCCGCAAGGTTCTATTCTGGGTCCCCTGTTATTCTGTTAGGACTAGGACTGTTTTGGCCTCTAGAGGCCGCTGTTATTTCCTTTTCATGTCGTGTTCATTTTGGCCTCTAGAGGCCGCCACTGTTCCTGTGTTTTGAGTTTGTGTTAATTGCCTAATTATCTTCACCTGTGTCCTTAATTAGTTTGTCTATTTATACCCCTGAGTTCAGTCCTCTTGTCACGGAGTCTTTGTGCTGTTATGTTTATCTCCAGTTTCCTTTGTACTGTGTTTTTTGATCTTCTTAGCTTTTGTATTTTTGCACTTTGCTTTTCTTTTGGATTATACTCTTTGGTTTTTTTTTGTCTTTTGTTTTGCCCTGTATATAGTGTATATAGTTTAAATAAACCTTTTGATTCTTTTTCTACTTCCGCCTCACGCCTCTGCATTTGAGTCATTCCCCTGGTGGCCTAGTGGGGGTTTGCTGGATTATCACACCAACGAACCAGGTTCGAATCCCAGCAAAACCCTAACAGAAAGACTCCGTCATGACCGACTCAGCAGAGGCTGCTTCAACTGTCTACCCGGCCAACCTTCAGGGAATTATGGCAGCTTTGACACGCTTCGGAGTGACCATGGACGCTCATGGACGTACGCTCACCAGCCAACGTGAGGCCCTCGCTCGCCACGAGGAACTGCTTCAGCAAATTGGGAAAACCCTGGCACAGCTGACATCTCTGCCTGCATCTCCTGCTCCTGATCCAGTTCCTGCTCCTGATCCAGCTCCCACTCCTGCTCCAGTGCCTCCTGCAATGCTGCCTTCTTCACCTCGCGAACCCAGCCTTCCTGCACCACAGAGGTATGACGGCAAGCACAGTGAGTGCCGAGAGTTCCTTACCCAGTGTCAACTCACCTTTGAGCTTCAGCCTACCACCTACACTACGGATCGCCGCAAGATTGCCTTTGTGATCACCTTATTAGCTGGTAAGGCGCGAGCCTGGGCTACTGCTATCTGGCAAAGACAGGGACCTGAGTGCTTTGATTTCCAGCTGTTTTCTGAAGAGATGCTTCGGGTCTTCAATCAGGCAGACATCAGTACCGACGCAGCCCGAAAGCTCATGTCCATCCGGCAAGGAGGAAGCGTCGCAGATTACGCCATCTCGTTCCGAACACTCGCAGCAGTAAGTGGATGGAACGAGACTGCCCTGGTGTCAGCCTTCCACCATGGTCTGTCTGACCCCATCAAGGACGGTCTGGCCTCTATTGGATGCCCAAGTGACCTCGAAACCCTCATCTCACATGCTATTCGTCTGGACAACAGGATGAGAGAACGCCACCAAGCCTTGAGCCCCCCCAGCCTCCCTACCTCTACCTGGAGACCGTCTACCTCCTTCAGTGACTGTCCAGAACCCATGCAAGTGGGTCGTACTCGCCTCTCCGCATCTGAGAGGGAGCGCAGAAGGAGGGACAAGTGCTGCATCTACTGTGGCAAGCCTGGTCACTTCCGAGCATCATGTCCCGAACTCTTGGGAAAAGGACCGCCCCGTCCAGCCGAGGGAGGGTTGTGACGGGGCCTACCCTCTCTCCCGGACTCCCTGGCCAAGGAATCTACATCCCGGTCTCCATCTCCTGGGGTGAGTCTGTCCACTCTTGTCAAGCTTTGATAGACTCAGGGGCGGCTGGGAACTTTATGGATATTCACTTCGCCCAAAGCATCAATATTCCGACTGCACCTCTTGAAGTCCCACTGTCTGTGTCTGCCCTTGATGGCCAAGCGTTAGGTGATGGAAGAGTCACCCAAGTTACTTCTCCAGTTTTCCTCCAGTCTCAAGGTCACAAGGAAGAAATATCCCTGCACCTGATTCCTTCACCTGAGTTCCCAGTTATTCTAGGCCTTCCTTGGCTTACTCGCCACAACCCTCGCATAGACTGGGTAACAAGCCAGGTTGTGGAATGGGGCCCTGCATGCCATGCCTCTTGTCTGCTCTCTAGCTCTCCTGTGTCTCCTGCCGAGCCCCCTGATCTCACCGAGTTATCTCAAGTTCCCACAGAGTACTGGGATCTCAAGGAGGTATTCAGCAAGAGCAGGGCCGCCGTTCTTCCTCCGCACCGGGCCTACGACTGTGCCATCGACTTGCTCCCTGGGACTACCCCTCCTCGTGGCAGACTGTTTTCACTCTCTCAGCCAGAACGCAAAGCCATGGAGGAATACCTCAAAGATGCCCTGGTCTCTGGGTTTATTCGACCCTCCACTTCACCTGCTGGAGCCGGCTTCTTCTTTGTCGGCAAGAAGGATGGGGGGCTCCGACCATGTATTGATTACAGGGGCCTGAATAAGATCACTGTGCGCAACCGATATCCCCTTCCGCTGATGTCCACAGCTTTCGACCTGCTCCAAGGCGCCACCGTCTTCACCAAGTTGGACCTACGGAACGCATACCACCTCATCCGTATCCGACAGGGAGACGAGTGGAAGACTGCCTTTAACACCCCGTCTGGGCACTACGAATACCAGGTGATGCCCTTCGGACTCACCAACGCACCAGCTGTTTTTCAGGCCCTAATCAACGACGTCTTAAGGGACATGATTAACCTATACGTTTTTGTCTACCTCGACGACATCCTTATCTTTTCCAAGACCGTGCAGGAGCACCGCCACCATGTCCGCCAGGTTCTCCAGAGGCTGCTACAGAACAATCTGTTCGCCAAGGCCCAGAAATGCGAATTTCATGTTCCCGAGGTCTCCTTTCTGGGATTTATTGTACGGACAGGCCAACTCCAAATGGACCCTGCCAAGACCCTGGCCGTCCGGGATTGGCCTACTCCCAAGTCCGTTAAGGAGGTTCAGCGGTTCTTAGGATTCGCTAACTTCTACCGCAAGTTCATCAGGAACTTCAGTTCTGTGGCAGCACCCATGTCAGACCTCACCAAAGGGACAGGTGGATCTTATGGCTGGTCTCCTCAGGCAGAAAAGGCGTTCAAAGACCTCAAGGACCGCTTCTGCACGGCACCCATTCTGGTTCTCCCGGACACCTCCCAACCATTCATCGTGGAGGTGGACGCCTCGGACAGTGGTGTCGGCGCGGTGCTCTCTCAACGTTCGGAAGGAAAGCTGCACCCCTGCGCTTACTTCTCCCACCGCCTGAGTCCTGCTGAGTCCCGGTACGATGTGGGGGATCGAGAACTGCTAGCGGTCAAACTGGCCCTTGAGGAGTGGAGGCACTGGCTGGAGGGAGCACAACATCCATTCCTGGTTTGGACTGACCACAAGAACCTGGAGTACCTCCAGCAAGCCAAGAGACTGAACCCTCGACAGGCTAGGTGGGCCCTGTTTTTCAGTCGGTTTGACTTCACCCTCTCATACCGCCCCGGCTCCAAGAACACCAAACCTGACGCACTGTCCAGACTGTTCTCTGCCACTAACAGGGAGAATGAAGTCGGGCCTATTATCCCTGTGTCCCGGATTGTGGCCCCTGTCCGCTGGGGTATTGAGGAGGCTGTCCAACGAGCCCAACGCCAGGACCCCGGTCCTGGGACGGGGCCACCAGGCCTCTTGTACGTCCCACATCAAGCCCGGGCCAAGGTTCTCCAGTGGGGTCACTCTTCCCCTCTCACCGCCCACCCGGGAGCTCGGAGGACCCTGGACTTCCTGAAAAGACGCTTCTGGTGGCCTAACATGGAGAAGGAAGTAAGGTCATTTGTCCTGTCCTGTGAGGTTTGCACCAGAACCAAGAACCCACGACAGCGTCCCCAGGGTCTCCTGCATCCTCTGACCATTCCCCGGCGTCCCTGGTCCCACGTGGCAGTCGACTTTATCACGGGTCTCCCTGAGTCACAAGGTAACACGGTCATTTTGGTCTTAGTTGACAGATTCTCCAAGGCCTGCCGCTTCATACCACTGTGCAAACTCCCCTCTGCTCTTGAAACTGCGAAACTTTTGTTTAATCATGTCTTCCGAGTCTTTGGTCTTCCACAGGACATCGTCTCAGACCGAGGGCCCCAGTTCTCCTCCCGAGTGTGGCACGGGTTCTGCAAGGTCATCGGAGCCACTGCCAGCCTCTCCTCTGGGTTTCACCCACAGTCCAATGGTCAGACGGAGAGGCTCAACCAGGACCTGGAAACCACCCTGCGAGGCCTGGCTATGGATAACCCGACATCGTGGAGCACCTGGCTGCCATGGGCGGAGTACGCCCACAACACCCTGCAGTCATCGGCCACCAAGCTGTCGCCATTCCAGTGCCAATTCGGGTTCCAGCCACCTCTGTTCCCGGACCAGGAGGAGGACGCGGGGGTGCCCTCGGTCAACCAATATGTGAGACGGTGTCGCAAGACCTGGAGCAAGGTCAGGAAGACCCTCATACAGACCTCCAGAACCAACCAGACTCAGGCCAACCGCCATAGAAGACCTGCACACGCTTTCCGCCCTGGGCAGCGTGTTTGGCTGGCCACTAAGGACCTTCCACTGCGGGTGGAGAACCGCAAGCTTGCTCCTCGCTACATTGGCCCCTTCAAGGTGGTGCGCAGGGTGAACCCTGTCTCCTACCGGCTCCAGTTGCCCCGGACTCTGAGGATCAACCCCACTTTCCATGTTTCCCTGTTACGGCCCGTACTGACGTCTACGTATGCCCCTGCCCCTAGGAACCCCCCACCCCCCCGCATCTTCCAGGGGCAGACTGTGTTCACTGTGAATCGCCTGCTTGACTCCCGCCGGGTCCGCGGCGGGTTGCAATATCTGGTGGACTGGGAGGGCTATGGTCCTGAGGAGCGCTGCTGGGTTCCTGCTCGGGATGTCCTTGATAAAGAACTATGTCGGGACTTCCATTCGGCCCATCCGGATCGCCCTGGGAACGTCAGGAGACGCTCCTAGAGGGGGGGGGTCCTGTTAGGACTAGGACTGTTTTGGCCTCTAGAGGCCGCTGTTATTTCCTTTTCATGTCGTGTTCATTTTGGCCTCTAGAGGCCGCCACTGTTCCTGTGTTTTGAGTTTGTGTTAATTGCCTAATTATCTTCACCTGTGTCCTTAATTAGTTTGTCTATTTATACCCCTGAGTTCAGTCCTCTTGTCACGGAGTCTTTGTGCTGTTATGTTTATCTCCAGTTTCCTTTGTACTGTGTTTTTTGATCTTCTTAGCTTTTGTATTTTTGCACTTTGCTTTTCTTTTGGATTATACTCTTTGGTTTTTTTTTGTCTTTTGTTTTGCCCTGTATATAGTGTATATAGTTTAAATAAACCTTTTGATTCTTTTTCTACTTCCGCCTCACGCCTCTGCATTTGAGTCATTCCCCTGGTGGCCTAGTGGGGGTTTGCTGGATTATCACACCAACGAACCAGGTTCGAATCCCAGCAAAACCCTAACATATTCCTCATCTATATCAACGATTTAGCTTATGTATCTGATAAAATATATGCACTATTATTTACATCACACTCAAATCTTGATATATTAGTAAGTAGAATGAATTGTGAATTAGATAAAATAAACAAATGGTTCCAAGCAAATAAATTGTCCTTAAATGTTAAGAAAACAAATTTTATTATTTTTATGGGGAAGAATAAAAAATACAATAAAGAAAATGTAAAAATAGCTATTAAAAACATACCCATTGATCAAGTAATGCACACACGTTTTTAAGGTGTCACCATCGATGAAAAACTTACTTGGAAAAAACATATCGACCTTATTTGCCAAAAAATTTATAAAAACATAGGTATCATCAGAAAAATTGCAAATATACTATCTTCGAAAATATTCATTATACTATACTATAGTTCAGGGGTGGGCAATTATTTTTTCCATGGGGCCACATGAGAAACAGAAAATTTTGTGGAGGGCCGGACGAAAGGCTGAACTAAATTCTGCATAATATTAATTGTATTTCTTTATATCTCATCTCATGGAAAAAACGAGGTTGCCTTACAAAAAATGTCATTTGTTCAATCAAATTTCCCAAAACAATGGTTAACAAAATGTGAACGTTTGTACCATTTTTTTTCAGTCACATTCACCCCAAAACACAATAAAGACATCACAATATTGTCTTTCTATTCCAAATATCAAGCACCAAGTCCACCAAGCACTCTTTCACAAATTCCCCCTCCGAAAATGGCTTACTGTTTTTAGCGATTTTGTGGGAAAGCACAAAGCTGGTCTTGGTTGCTGCATCCCTGGATGTGTGATGCTTGGTAAAAAAGCCTTGCTGCTTTTCTAGCTTAGCCAGCAAAGCTTCCGATGTCCGTGTTATTTCAGCATCAGTCAAGTTTCGGTATTTCTCAGCGTGCTTCGTCTGGTAATGCCAACTCAAATTGTAGTCTTTGAACACGGCGATCCGCACTCCGCAAACTAAACACATGGCTTTATCTCTGACTTCAGTAAATAAATACTTAGCAGTCCATGTTTTGTTGAAAGCCCTGCAGTCGTCATCTACCTTTCTTCTTTTTGTGGACATTTTGGGGGCTAAAGTCTTCTTGTGATCTGTTCCCAACAACGTCGATTCGGTGTAGGTATCAGATCTACAGATTGGCTCGGGCTCCAGTGCCTGCTGGTGACGTCACACTATGTGATTGGCTGGACTGTTTGAAGGATGATGTACAAGTTTGTGGTTGGTCTGGACAAATTACGGAAGTAGTTATCACGGGATTAGATTTCGTGGGATTTCATGTCATGTTCATGTCACGCGCATTGCGTTTTTGTTGAACACAACTTCAAAATAAAAGCAATGCACATTCAGTCCATGCATGAGGTAAAATTAGAAAATACGTTTATTTTGTAATTTCTAATTAACCTTACGCGGGCCAGTCAGAATGAAACAAAGGGCCGGATGCGGCCCGCGGGCCGTAAAATGCCCAGGTCTGCTATAGTTTGATATATCCCTGTCTAGCATATTGTAACATAGTATGGGCTAGTACATACTTTACTTCACTAAAGCCACTACTCCTTCAATAACGCTTCGTCCAGATCGTTTCAAATGTCTCGTACACATTCCCCTCCGCATCGCTGTTTAGTAATCTAAAAGTAATAACTGTATATGATATAAACAAGCTACAAATTTGTCTTTTTGTCCATAAAATAATTAACAACAGTTCTTCTATACCAAATAAATTTAAGGGTCTTTTTAACTATAACTCGGATTTCCATCAATACAGTACAAGGCAGCGGAAAATTTGAAACAGATCCGAGTAAAAACCCAGCAACGAATGTTCTCCATGATGTTCAGCTGCCCACAAATTTGGAATAGTTTAATTCGGGACTTACAGCTCTGCAAATCATTATCCATCTTTAAGAACATGCTAAAAAATTCTCTACTACACAACCAATCATTTACCTATTTTCCTATTCATTGTTTTTTTATTTCCTCCTTATATCTTGGTTGCATTTCTTAAGTTGTTGTATTTTTTTCGTTATTATTTGTTTAGTTATTATTTATCGAATTGATATAATTTGCTTGTTAACTTAGTTGCTAAATTTTCACTAATTAGTCATTTTTTGTTATTTCTTTACTTATTACTTTCATTAATTTACTTAATATTAGTTATTATCTATTTATTTCTTATCATTTAGTTGTAATGGTTACTAGTTGTTGTTTTACTCTTTTGTTTCATCACCTTTAGTTATTATAATTAATCCGTTGTAATACTAGGAAACATGGTGAAGGACTCTTATAGAACTTATTGGTCTTCACCTTCCCCAGCACAATCCAAATGTCTTTTGTTTAGATGTCTTTATGTATTGTTTTTAATTGTGTGAAATAAAGAAAAAAAACTGAATCTCAAGAGGAGGTGGATCATGCAGCAAGACAACCACCATAAGCACACAAGTCATTCTACCAAAGAATGGTTAAAGAAGAACAAAGTTAATGTTTTGGAATGGCCAAGTCAAAGTCCTGACCTTAATCCAATCAAAATGCTGTGGAAGGACTTGAAGCGAGCAGCTGATGCGAGAAAACCCACCAACATCTCAGAGGTGAAGCTGTTCTGTATGGAGGAATGGGCTAAAATTCCTGTTGTTTCAGATATTCAGACCGATTACTAGGACTGTGAGTTACATTCTCTGAAGTTCCAGCACTGCAAATGATTTGAGTGGCAGATAACTTCTAGATGATATTACTACCATTACGACACATCATCAGTTGGGTACATCACTTGGTGTTTTGGCCTTTGATGACAACATACCCTCAGCCGAGGCAAGCAACCTCTCTCAGCTTGAACAGTTCTGCAAAAAGGAATGGGGGAATGACTGTGTAACCTCGGTGAATATGATAATAAACTAATAGAAGCTTAGATCAATACTTAATCAAGCGCAGCGGTAACAGCCAATCAGGTAACTACAGCGCCATTGCTGGAGGGAGGGAGGGAGAATAATTAGAGCAAGAGCAGAACGCTAGAGACGGCAGAGGGAAAAGTCGAAAACGCGAGGAAAAGAGAAAGTAAATAGGCGTAAAAGAAGTGTATTTTGAGGTTTTACATCTTGTTTTTCTTTCATTCTTGGAAAAAAATTGTATTCACCTGCTGTCCACATTGCTGGATCCTGTTTTATTTGAGTTTTGAACGAGAATTTGGCCAGGTTTTTTTTAGTTGGGATCACTGGTGTGTGAAAACACCTGGAGCTGTGGAAAGAAGATGGTGAGCCACCCATAGGAGAGACACTGGGAGGATCACCTATTCTGCAAAACTCACCTGCACACTGTGGACAAAGACACTGATTCTAACATTTGGGTCATGGTAGGACAAAACTATCAGGTTTTTGCAGCAATACACAGTGAATTTCATTTGGACTGATAAAAGACTAAACTAAAGGACTGGTGATACACCAAACTGTGTAAATTTGAGTTATTGCTTATATATATTGATCTGTGAGATCTGAGATTTGAGTTGTATTTTTGATATTTTATTGAACTGTGTTTCTTTTTTTTTTTCTGGGACATTTTTTCTGGGACAGTTTGTAGCGGTTCCTACAAACTGGAAACAAAAGTCAGAAGTGCGATCCCAAAGAGCTCACCACACAGTCACTGTCAAGCTTGGGTTAGGCACTTTCACTTTCAGCGCTGGAGCCAGCAGAAGTGGGTGATGCATTGTGCCATATGCATTGTGTGCAGCGAGCACGCAGCAGCCAGGAATTTGTTTGGATTAACCTCCAAACCTAAGTTGCTCATAAAATTACAACTTTTTCTGGTTCTAAAAGTACCAATTAGGACCATATAATCCCTTTTTATTTTGTGCTACATTAGGTAGAGGTGTGTGTGTGTGGGGGGGGGGGATTTTTTCCAAACCTGAACCTGATCCAATAAAAAATCTGAACAATCAGGTAATTGATTACATGTAACGTTGTCTGAGCATGTGCTATTTTTCCCGAACATCTTTGTACATCCGTGTTGCATCAATGGAGGAGAAGCTGATTGTAGAAGTGTCAAAGAATCCCTACAACTGTGACATATTCCCACAACAGCCAACATCTTATAGCCAGGATTATAGATGTGCTGTGACTGCTCCAGACAGGAAATAAATTCAGGTATAGGTATAATCATAGTTATACGTATAGGTATAGCTATATTAATAGTTATAGTTAACAGTGTTGTGGGATTAGGTCATAAACAGCACTCAATATTTCCTACTATAAGCGTCTAAATAAAATTATTAAAATTATAAAATATAATTATTAATCTGACACTTGTGTACCATCCCGTTGTAGCTTTCATCATCTTTTTCAAAAGAATTAGAATCATGAATGCATGACATTGCAAAGAATATTATAGAGTCAGTGTGGACACAAAAGAAGGCAGTGGCGCATATGACATCACACATGCAGCGCTGCTTACCTACAAATTGATGCAACCTAATGGCGGACAAGCTTTTAGTGATTTTTGGAACAGAATTCAGATGCAAAAATTTCTTTTGAACAAATTTATTTATCAGTGAACTTTACAACATTTTTGAGCATATCACACACAGGAAAGTCTGAGATTTTATGATGTCATTTTCTAAAGACTAGGGCTGTAAAGATCAATAATATTTAAATAAGATCCTTTTAATTGTACATAGTGAATGAGGAGGGTCTTAAATGCTGAAAGAAATTACCAAAAGGCTGATACTTAGTCTACAGTACCATCAAGATGGTTACTGTAAAGTCTATCATATAAAGTATCTTTTAGTTACAAATCAAAAAACAATCATATCATATCATATCAATTTCAATACCTGGAAAAAAACAGTGACTGCTACTGCTTTGAAAGGGCAGCTGACAATTAGGGAAAGACCTCGTGACGACCTGGAGGCCTGAAGGATTCAGGTGAAGTTCCATTAAAATACAAGTTTGCATCACAAAAAGCAGGGACTAATAAGTGATTGAATTATGGTTAACCATGATTTATCCAGGTACCACCAGAGCTTTATTAACATATTTAACTAACATGTTCCTAACTTCCCTGTTTTAGCCAAAGAACACAAGAGTTTACTTGATGAATAAAAAAAAATGCAGATCTGTTTCACTCACCTCAGTTGGAATTTGCTATAATGAACCCTACATGAGCTACATTTGAGACAATGTTATATTTGCTACAATAGTATAGAACCTTGAACAAAGTTTGGGGAGGTTCTACCTGAGATTTGAACTTTGATTACTAAATTCAGAGTGCTAATCAGCACACCACGGAACCAAGATGCCACCTGAGCTCCAACCTCCTCACAACCATTATGGCACTCAATCTTACAGCCAGCTTATAATATATACACCATACAGTGTATTGTGTATATTATATTTTAAGAAATAATAAAATTGAATTACACAAATAAAATGTGCAAAGTTTATTTCATAAAACATTTATAGTTATTTCACAGTTCCATAAACAATATATAAATTAGTGTACATATAAATGACTAGACTTTGACATATTAGTTTATACTTTTAACTATACATCTGTTTCAAGAATATTCCTACTGATTTAAATTGAATAAATGAAAGACAGCAATCAATAGGACTGTTTAGAAGTGGAGAAATGTTCAGGTATGTCATCACCATCATTAAATCCTCAGTTTCATAATTTAAAATATGTGGTTTTCTCATGAAAGCAGATATTGTTTATAAAAACACCCGATTCCATTTAGCTTATGAATTAAATATTAATCAGTAAAAAGCAAACATAAATGTTACTGTTTGTGGTGACAAAAGGACCTACTTACAACAGTAGAATAGGTTGAAATGTTAAATAGCGTTGTTAAGTTATTGTTTTTGTTTTCTGATCAGGCTTAGAGCTAACAGTGCAATGCTGCTGAAAGTAGAAGTGGTAGAAGAGACATCCATATCATGGAAAGTGAGCTGGCAATCACTGGTGGCATGGAATTACCTGCAAAATATAAACATACATGAAATTAAATGTACACAAATACATACTTAAACCTAAAAATATACAAGAAATTTGAGTTTGGATTATTTACAATTAATAAGCACTAATTAATAAATAACACAGTAATTTCTTCGCATGTTGATACTGACTAATAACATGGGTGACATTGATGGAGTTTGGCTCAACAGGAAAGGTCAAGCTGCTAACTCCTTTGGCAAGGACGTCTTTCACTTTGGTGTCAGTCACGTTAGCACCAGAAAGGAAAGACATGAGGCTGTGTGTCACAATAGAACCATTCCTGAAATTGCACAAACAAAGAGATACAGGTTAAAATTCAACCATTAATCAACAAAGAAACAAACATTCATAGCCATATCCGCCTTCTTACCTGAACTGGAAGATTTGCATGAGATGGAAGTTTTTAAAGGCTTTCTTGTACAATGGTTCAATCTAAGAAGAAGAAGAAGAAGTAGAATTCGGTGATCAAAAACCAACAGATAAAATGGTTTGTTATTTAGCCATAGATAAAGTAAGCAATAATAACTAATATGCGAAGAGACTTACAAATGCTCTAAATCATATTCAAATTGTGTTATGTCAATTGAATTGGATTTCACTTAAATTGAACGTGAAAATTTGAACAAAAGGGCAAAAGTCACACATGTCCTGCACACACACTGTGAACAGAAACGCATGATTAGAACCAGATGCGTTCTTCGGGTTGTCTTATATGGCAATAGAAGTGTTCGTGTGGCAAAATCTCTCATGTTTAGCAGAATTAAATAAATTGTAAATGGTGGCATTATCTGGAAAACATACCTCACGAGTGACTTTTTCAGCTTTGTCTTTAAATTGTTTAGAATTTGGGTTAGCCAGTGCTGGCACAAAGGTTTCCTTGATGCGGAAGATCAATGTGAAAACTTCAGTTACTGGTGCAATTGTTGTAGTTGTGCCAGCTGTGTTCGGGGGCGAAGTCTTGCCCACTGTAAGGTTGATATCATCTGTGATTGCGGGTGAAGTCACGTCCATTGTGGGGTCGATCTCAGCTGTGCTTGCGGGTGATGTCGGGTCCACTGCAGAGCCCACCTGAGCTGCACTTAGGGCTGAAGTCATGACCATTGAAGATGATTAGAATAGAATAGTGGACCATAACAAAGTTAAAATCAAAATTAGAAACTGATGCTGTTAAAACAGAAACAAGGCAATGTGCTTCATAAAGCTCAGCTGAATCACAGATCTGTTTAATCTATGACTTTAATCTTTGAGGTAAACTGCAGAGTCAGGGGTGGCTCATAGCAATGGACTAGCAGGATTAACCGCCCCCCCCCAAATAAAAGGTAAAAGAAAAATAAATATAAGGTTCCATATTTTAAGCATTCACATGACCTCATCTGTGATTAATAAACATTTTAAAGAGGATTCTTTGTGATTATTTTTTAGACCGAGTGTTACAGCACCACTGCCAGAATGATGTGAAGCGAGGCTGTGGGTGAACTGGAACTTGCCCAGTGCTGGAGGCAGGGATACGCTCTACTGGAAGTTCATACACCCAATCAGTGCCAGTGTATAACATGACTACACAGTGTGACACACCCACTGAGTTTTGAGCCCCATTGGGTTAATATATTCTAGTCCATGTTGGTGACGTTTCCGTAACACGTCGCCATGAGGCGCAGTACAGACTCACTCACAGGTGGAATGAATGTGAATGAAGTGGATTATTTACTCTATCATCATTCTTCCACGAAAATAATTTTGGAGGAGAAACTGAAAGTTAACGGACTGAGCACATCTATATCAAAGTACAAATTACACAAAAGGAGAAATGAAAAAACTAAGTTTTGTGGGTTTTTTTTTTTGCTTGAATAAAAGGGTTAGAATTTTTCTGTGTAATCTTTTTGTTATTCAGATGAAACACAGTTCAGATTAAAATGCCAAAAGTTAAATATAAACTTTTAAATTATATATAAATTATAGATATTATTCCCTGCCCTTCCACCTTTTTAAATGCTGGAAGTAAACAATGTTAATAAAAAGAAAGCAGTGTGTATTTTCCATGGAACATTTGGAATATTTCTCCCCTATACTACTATTCTCTGTTTGACCAACTGCAACATTTCCTGAGTATAGATCATCAGATGTGATCTGCAAATGACAAGAACCATCTCAAATAAGGACTTGATGCATGACATCAAAACAGCGTTTCAACCCAACCCTTGGGACGTAATGATATTCAAATTAAATTAATCGACTCAATAAAGCAGGATATGTCACAAATATGACCATCAGCAGATATATCCAGTTAGGCATTGCTGAGCTACCACCATCATGCTGTTTACACAATGAAACCTTCTGAAATAATCTGTCTCACGATCATTCTGAAAGGCACACTTAGTCTGTTTACATACTTCAGTACAGATATGCATCTAAGTGAAAACAAGACACTGATAAGTTCTTTGTGATAAAAGGCCAAGCACTCAACACGAGATATCAGGATAAATCAATAGATCGCTCACTATTCATCGCAGAATTCATAGACGAATGAAGATAAACGTTAGAACCAAGAGCAAGTTTGACAATTTTGTGGTTTACTGCCAATGTTATTGTGTCGCAAATGTCACAGTTCTCGAGGAACTTTAGTTTAATGTGTAAAGTGACAATACTTAAATTTAAAAAAATAACCTAAAAATTAATCTACAGTGCTATTTCTAGCAAATATATTTCAGCAGGATAATAGAAGTGACGACAGAAAGTGAGATGAAGTTCAGTGAACACTTACCAATCAGACACAAAACGGCCAGTATAATCTTCCTGTCCATGGTGTTGTTTACAACCTAAAAGTAAATTATATATCAGATTATATATCAGCTATGCAAGCAAAGTGTCTCTGTGGCTGTATAAATCTTAGCTTCCCTGTTTTATTATTACTGTTGTCATTTTCCCCCTATTTTATTTCTATTTTATTTATTTTCAATATGTATTAATACATGTTTTTTTATTAATGCTCTTGCTTTTCCATTTTATTTTTCATTATTTTAATTGCCTAATTTCACTCGTCTCAGTTTTGAAATGTTTTAATGCTTGTAAAGCACTTTGTAACTTTTTGAAAAGTTCAGAATAAATAAAGGTACAGGAACAACAACAATAATAACAAAAACAACAACAATAATAATAATAATAATAATAATAATAATAATAATTTTAAATGACAGCTGTATAATTAGAATAAGATATTATAAATAGTTGTATTTATTTAACTAACTAATTAATTAATTAATTAATTAATTAATTAATTAATTAATTAATTAATTAATTTGTATATTTAAAGCAATTTTCTTGACATCAGACAAAATATTCCATCATGTACACTGTAAGTGAATATAATATTTTTAAGCATTGTTTCAGTGAATATTAAATATCTTAATAATTAAATTGTCGATAAGAGCCTAATACATTTTATATCATCTTACAGTCTGGTGATTCTCAGGAGAAAGTAAAGTAATAACTCACCTGAGTCCACAGGTAGCAGAGATGGAGTGTTCTCAGTCTAGTGGCAAAGTGTAAAATATCGAGCAGGTAAATGGGATATTTATTCAACAGGAGTAACAACGTATTTACTCTCATGATGTGAAACCCATTATGTCAAAAGGGCGTGGCAGCCAATCACAGCTTGGCTGACAACCTGAAAAACAACATTATTACCAAATGACGCTTCCTGCCATTTTTGTTTATTTATAGCAGGATAAAGAAAGGGTAAAAATAAAATTTAGAATGTGATTTTAAATTAGATAATTTTAATGCTCTCTGAGGATTTTCTGTTGGAAGCCATGGCCTAATGATTAGAGAAGCAGCTTTTGGACCAAAAGGTCACAGGTCTGAGTCCCTGGACCAGCAGGAATCACTGAAGTGCCCTTGAGTAAAACACCTGACCCCCCCTAACTGCTCCCCAGGCTGCTTTGGGTCTGTTGTACGTCACTCTGGATCAGAGCGTCTGCAAAATGCCTGTAATGTCGTTCATACTGTACGCTGAGACCACACCCTTCTGTCACCATTCTCTGTACAACATTTAAAAAAGACAAAATCTGATCTTTTTAAAATGAATGCTATAATGAAGACATTAATTTTCACTCACAAATTACAATCTTGTTTATAAGTACAGTAAATATAATGTTTAACTAGTAAAACTAAACGTATTCCTCAGATCATTCCAATTCAGTTGCACTGGATGTGAAAAAAAACCAGTAAAATAATGAATTTTAGTTGAAGTCCCACCAAAACTTTTTAATCTCAGCAACACTTTTCTATCCCTCTTCAAACCAGCAGATGAAGTTATCGTGCCAGGACAGAAAAGAAGCAAAGAACTCAGTTGATCAGTTTGGGCTGGAGCAGGTTTTTAGTTTAGTTTAGTTTAGTTTCACAGAGTTCGTCATAAATCCATACAGAACTGATTGACAGGCGAAAATTACAGGACAGATAGACCCAACTGACAATTTTCCCTCATCTCATCTCATTATCTCTAGCCACTTTATCCTGTTCTACAGGGTCGCAGGCAAGCTGGAGCCTATCCCAGCTGACTACGGGCGAAAGGCAGGGTACACCCTGGACAAGTCGCCAGGTCATCACAGGGCTGACACATAGACACAGACAACCATTCACACTCACACCTACGGTCAATTTAGAGTCATCAGTTAACCTAACCTGCATGTCTTTGGACTGTGGGGGAAACCGGAGCACCCGGAGGAAACCCACGCAGACACGGGGAGAACATGCAAACTCCACACAGAAAGGCCCTCGCCGGCCCCGGGGCTCGAACCCAGGACCTTCTTGCTGTGAGGCGACAGCGCTAACCACTACACCACCGTGCCGCCACAATTTTCCCTTGCACACAAAAACATAAAAATATAGATTGCTAATAAACTATAAAAATATATAAACAAATTATGGATAAAAAAGAAAAAAGTTTCTAATGTCCTATTATTAATAAAATAGATAACTGACTATGGTGGCCGGTACGTAGGTAACTTTTCAAAATATAAAATATGAAGTCGACTCTTAAATACAGTTAGACTGGTTGCGTTCTTAATATTTGAAGAAAGGCTGTTCTAGAGTTTACCAGTTCTTGGGAAATAGGATTCCCGAAAATAGTTCTGTTCATGACTGGAAAGAGGACGGTAGTTAGCAACATCAAAGTTCCGGGTGGAATAGCAAGATGTAGCAGAAATTAGTAAGATGGAAAAATTAGCAGTAGTAATGCCAGACCGAATCTTATAAAACAGTATCAAGTCACTAATCTCACGTTCCAACGGTAAATGTTTCAGAGATTTAAGTCTTTCTGTGTAGCAGACAGCAGAAGGAGGTTAATTTAGAATAAACTTAGTTGCATGTCTCTGAATGCTCTGTATTCGTGCTTTGTGCTTTACTTTGTATGGTGACCATAAATTACATGCATATTCAAGGCAGGGCCTCACTAAAGTACAGTAGAGGAGCTGCCTTGTCGCAGTATCATGTACTGTCTGTCCCAGCAGAGCCCAGAGCTTTACATTAGCACCCGCCCACCCGCCAAATGCGGGTAAAATTCGGCTTTGGCGGGTAATGACTTTAGTCCCACTAGCCACTTTGGCGGGTGGTTTATTCTGTGGTATACAATATATTTTAATTGTAGTTTTCTCTGAAGGCATCTGATATAATAAACGCATTGCAATGTGATATTACGCGCCTACAACTCCCATGAGCACCTGCATAAACATTCTGACAACATGTTAGAATTGTTTAGAACAGTGATTCTCAAACTGTGGTACGCGGGCTCCATTCTAGTGGTACGCCAAAGAATCACTTAATTAAATATAAATAAAATTAAAAAAAAATAAAATAAAACGTGAAATACTATCCATAATATCCAAATGGATGAAAATATCTTATCAACCAATGACAAGAAAATGAAAGGAGATACAAATTAAGTTAATAATTTTAAAAAGTTTGCAAGTGCTTCTGGGTAGCCATACGCTACGTACATACGCATTCCCGCCGGTTCCGCTGACAGACGGTTATCCGCCATTGGTAGACTAGGCTGTGATGGGAAAAGGTGGAGGTGGCTTTGCTAATTATAACGAGTAGGACAAAATTACTGTCGTGGCTTAAATCCGCGAATGGGAGCGTGGATCAGGAGAGAGGGAGAACTGAAGAGGACGTGTGTGAGCTGAGCGCAGATGCTAACGACAGTGGCAAAACCAGCCCCAGAACTGCTAGCAAACGGCAGAAACCAGTAAGGAGGAAGTATGACGAAAAATACATAAAACTGGGATTCATTTGGAGCGGGACAGAGGAGCCGCCCAGGCCGCAGTGTGTTGTATGCGGGGACATTCTGAGCAATGAGTCCATGAAACCGTCGCATCTCAAATGGCATCTTACAACCAAACACACAGCACTAAAGAACAAACCAATGGATTTTTTTTTACGAAAACGTGATGAACTGAAGCAGTCCAAGTCCACCATTCTGTCCTATGGTACACCCGTAGCCAAAGCACAGGAAGCTTCATATCGTGCCAGCCTCCTGATCGCCAGAGCCGGTAAGCCGCACACAATCGGGGAACTGCTGTGTTTGCCATTAGCCAAAGAGATGACACGTATCATGTGTGGAGAGAAAGCTGCCAGAGAGTTAAACTTGGTGCCGCTTTCAAATGACACCGTGTCAAGGAGAATAAATGACATGGCTGACGATGTTAAAAAGACACTGATTGAGCGCATTAAGAACAGTAGATATTTTACCATACAGCTTGATGAGAATACAGATGTTGCAGATTTGGCCAATTTATTTGATTTATTATTTAAGTACAGTGTTTTATTTTCCTATATTTAAACACAGTGTTACTGTTCAAAGTACTGTGTGTAATGTTACAGTGGCCAACAATATTAAATATACTTGTTAAATAAAACCTCCGCCTTGTTTTTAATGAATACTTAGGCCTACTACGCTACTGTATTTTAATGTTGGTCATTATGGTGGTACTTGGAGAGCCAAGTATTTTCTGAGGTGGTACTTGGTGAAAAAAGTTTGAGAACCACTGGTTTAGAACGTTCATTAACGTCAGATAAAATCAGTGATGCGGTAACCTGCGGTTAATGAACGAAGCAACAAAGTTGCTGCTCAGGGAAAAGGGCGGACCTGGCGCCGTGGGGGGGTGAAAGGGGGCGTCGCCCCCTCGTGACTACAGCCCCGCCCCCTCAACGGAAACTCAGATCACTTAATTGTTTCCTTATGAAAATATAATGTATTTTAATTGTAGTTTTCTCTGAAGGCATCTGATATAATAAACGCATTGCAATGTGATACGCACCTACAACTCCCATGAGCACCTGCATAAACATTCTGACAACATGTTAGAATTGTTTAGAACGTTCATTAACGTCAGATAAAATCAGTGATGCGGTAACCTGCGGTTAATGAACGAAGCAACAAAGTTGCTGACGACTGACAAGCGCACTATTTGGTGGCATATAGCTGAAGTTTCAAACCCTGCTGCTCATGGAAAAGGGCGGACCGGTGCCGTGGGGGGGGGCGAAAGGGGGCGTCGCCCCCTCGTGACTACAGCCCCGCCCCCTCAACGCAGACTCAGATCACTTAATTGTTTCCTTATGAAAATATAATGTATTATAGACGTATTAATAATTTGCATTTTCAAATACGAAATATTAAGTGGTTGCGCATTTCACAAAAATACATTTCACATAAATCACTACTAAAACTGGCATGGTAGAACAAATCTGATTGGTTGTTATGATTCTTATGTTGCACACTGTTACTCTTTCGGGGGTTTTACATGTACACTTACAAGTGCACTGTCTCTGCAATATCCTGTAATATGCAGTCAAGTTTACGGGAGTAGTCTTTCCCCCACCGAATTAAACGAATTCAATCACAATATTGTGAATCCATTTTCTTTCTTTGTAGGCTAAGTTTATCTCCGTTTATGTTGGTGTATGTGTTCATATATGGTCCGCTTTGTGCGCAAATAGCGTAAGAATATGTGTCGTTGACGTCACCCCCCCCCCCATGCAGCGGGTGTGAAAATTCATCACTTCACAGTGTTTTGTCCCCTACACGCCTAAACTGGGATCGCGGATTAAGTGGTTAGCGTTGACTCGGTGCGAGTCAGGAAGGCTATTACTGGTGCAGCCGCGGGGTCTGTTGATTTTTTTAAATTATGATTTTGGCCGGGCGGCACGGTGGTGTAGTGGTTAGCGCTGTCGCCTCACAGCAAGAAGGTCCTGGGTTCGAACCCCGGGTCCGGCGAGGGCCTTTCTGTGTGGAGTTTGCATGTTCTCCCCGTGTCCGTGTGGGTTTCCTCCGGGTGCTCCGGTTTCCCCCACAGTCCAAAGACATGCAGGTTAGGTTAACTGGTGACTCTAAATTGACCGTAGGTGTGAATGGTTGTCTGTGTCTATGTGTCAGCCCTGTGATGACCTGGCGACTTGTCCAGGGTGTACCCCGCCTTTCGCCCGTAGTCAGCTGGGATAGGCTCCAGCTTGCCTGCGACCCTGTAGAACAGGATAAAGCGGCTACAGATAATGAGATGAGATGAGATGATTTTGGCCGCCGAGCCAAGTACCTTAGACTTGCACTGACGTTTTGTTTTCATGCTGCGGAGCTATTTGTATGCATTTTAAATTTAAAGGACTTGCCTGTAGGTTTGTGTGTGTTGTTTTATGTTTGGCATCTTTCCGGTTGTAACGCGTGTCTGTGAGAAAATTGGAGGGGAGGGGTAACAGGTGGGCACAGGTGTTGATAAAGCGCAACTGCCCTGGTAATATGTCACATGATTTTCCCGTACTAAAGCAACCTTCGGGGCCGTGGTTTTGTGGTTGGCGCAGTTAATTGTTTGAAACACGTTGTCAGACCGCCATAGACGTCGCCAGACCCATTTTAGGGTAGCTCCAGCCACCCTATCTTATGGCAAAGCCACCCTATATTTTTTGCCCTTTTTTAAATTATTTATATTTTTATTTTTTTTCCCAAAAAAAACAAAGGCAGTAAAGCACTGAACATGAGCCATCAAGAACGCAAGTTAATCCGAACAACAGTTTCTGCTTGCTTATTTATTGTTTAATGCAATATTATTAATATCGTTATGATTCCTCCTCATTGGCTCTGTGTCAAGCGTCACGTCGAGTGGTAGGCTAGTAGGACTTAAAAAACTACGCGGGCATTCTGCAGCAGGCGCGGTGCGGGCTTCCATTGAGTTGGGTTTGCAGAGAGTCAGAATTCTATGCTTTCATTTGCAGACACACACGGTGAGATTGTAATTTGATGTCAGTGGTTTGCATTTGCTTAACTTTACCTAGGCTATATTGAGTCTTCTGTAGAATGTTTACATTATGATTTGTGAAGCACTTGCCCTCTTCAGTTTGCGCAGGAATGCATGACACCTACCATTGGTTTTTTCACATTTTTGTAGTTTAGCTGAAGTTGCTTCAGCAAACAATTAAATGATGAAAGCAATTTTAAAATAGAATAGAAATGGTGGGAAGTGTGTCCCCAAGGTGTGATGCTCTTGAAATAATGAATTGATTGACAGCCTTAGTAGGTGCTCTGAAAAATGTTCGGCGCGCGCTGCGCGCGCACAATACCTTTTCTCCTCTGGGTGCTAAGCTACCCCTGTCTCTCAAACCTAGTGACGTCCCTGCAGACCGCCATCACTACTACACACTATATGAAAAATATTTGCCCCCTTTCGATTTCTAATTGCGTAAACTGTTCCTGGCGCCGGGCCTGGAAAAGGGGCAGAGATGCGCAGCGCCGGAGCAGCATTTTAAAATCCCCGAGGTCCGTGATGCGCAAAGCGCACGCCGAAACATGTTCGCCATATTGAAATGAGAGGGTGAATTACACATCACACAAGAGATCTGTTCCTGAAATTACTTTTAATGGTGTTTGAACTGAATATCATAAGTTTTGAAAAAAAAATCATGTATGTGGCAAGAGTAAGAATAATTTAAGCTTGTTTAATGGTTTGATCTGCCCCATGAGGACAAAAGTTACCTTAACCATGCAGCCTATGGAACTGAGATACATTAACAATCTGGGATCCGTTACACCTACACACACAAAATAATAATTCTGGAGAAAAAAAAATCAGCATGCACCACCATGTTTTAGGCAAAGTTATCCAAGGCAAACATAAGTTGAAACTTTCCACTCTATTGCTTTGGCTTATCGAATGATTTATTTTTAAAATCACAAACAAGGCAGGCTACAACTGCGCTGCTGCACATGTAGTACGGAGTAAACCTGAAAAATAAATCCGATCTGCTCATATGAGCTCCTCTTGAGCTCCTCTTTAGCCTCTTTCAAGATATTGAATAGGGTTTTGATGGCGCATCCAATATGGAAAGCCACGAGAGGCAAAACATGGCCACGTTCACATTACACCACAGGTTCCTGAATGTGGTCCTGGAATGCACCATTTCCCCCTGGTTCAGCTATAATCAGCTAATTAACTAATTATACAAAAGTTAGTAATATACAGACTCACTAATTTGATTGGCTGAGCAGCGTTCCATTAGTGCCTATGTTTAGTATAACCCAACTGGGACGTTACCCCTTTTCGACCCACAAAAAACGGATTCTGTCCTTGTTCAAAGAATCCTGAATGGAATTGGTTCAAGAACCTGTTCCCTGTTGGTCGAAAAGGCGTATCTACTCATTCGTAAGGTTTTTGGGGTTTTTTTTTTGTAGGCTGTAGCCACGATGTCATCATGTTGTCAAAATCAGTGTAACGCATCTCTCATAACGGGGGACAGAACAGTACCATCGTGTGTGTGTGTGTGTGTGTGTGTATTATTTACCACCTGGGGGGGTCCGTATCGTGAAATACCGTGACTGAGGTCTTGAAAATACTGAACGAGGCCTCTGGGCTGAGGTCACAGTATTTCACGATATGGACCGACCTTAAGCTGGGAAATAATATATTTATTTTTTCATCTCATCTCATCTCATTATCTCGAGCCACTTTATCCTGTTCTACAGGGTCGCAGGCAAGCTGGAGCCTATCCCAGCTGACTATGAAGTTTGAAAATGTAAATTTAACAGCTTCATGAAAGTGCACTGATGGTTACCATGGAAACCCCGTGTCTCCTGCACTGCGTTCCTCCCCCGAGTCACGCGTGCGCTCATTCGCTTTTGTGTTCTTGGTCTCAGAGCCGCGTGCACCAAACAGAGACAGAATCAACGTTTAACATCATTAACAATGCACTTTTTAAGGAGATGTTTTAATGTTATTCTTTATTTTTTTATCCAGTTGAATATTTAGCGTGTAGGTATCATGCCGCCATCTTGTGTCTAAGAACTACACTTCCGCGTTGACTACGTCACGCCTGGGCGGGATCACGTACATCATTCCTCAGGTTTCACATAAGAGACTTGGAAACTCCATTTTTCTTTGTCTCTGGTGTCTGAACTCAGCGGAGGACAGACCATAGAGGGACGCTCACCATCGGACCGTCCGAAACCACGACTCTTTCCTGCAAGAGACACGTTTTAGAACGTTCTCCTCCTTCTATCCACCCTTGATCACGGTGGACTCCAGGAAACACGCGCGCTTTTAACTCAAGTGAGTTATAAACCGGTTTTCTCAGTCATTCTTTTAGTACGTACTTGACTGCAACCAAAAGGCAGTTTTATTGGTGTTGGGAGCGGCTGGACCGTCCTAACCTGTCTGATCAGAACTTTCTTCTCACGAGCTACGAAGATCTTCAAAGAAAACTTCAGAGCAACCGCTCGCTCTCTCTCTCTGTCTCTCCGAAGCGCAATCTCCAGCCTGCCTGTCATTTCCACGGAAGAGACTCTGCTTTCTACAGAAGACGAAAGTTGCAGTAAGGAAAGGCACTGGGCACAGATAAATAATATTAGTCTAGACAGTAATTAATTCACTAAGTGTGAAGCAATAGTCAGGAATAAGTGTGTACACTGATTTATTATTTTTGATTCCCTATTATTTGGTATTATTGATTTAAAATTGGTTAATCCATAAGTTTGTGCATGTCTTTCTCTCTCTCTCCTAACATTCTAATTTAATTTAACTCACTCATATTTTGACCTTATTAAGATTTCAGTGAGTTTGATAATGTTATGAGTGTGGAATTTCTTTGTTACTGAGAAAAAGCATGCTCACTAAATCCTGAGGGGTCCCCTCCTCCAAGATTGCAGATAAGACACTCTGGCTCATCCTGGCACGGACACACACGCGTGCACACACACACACACACACACACGAACATAATAAAACATCAGATAAGAACATTCCAAATTTTATAGCTCCCTCATACACACACACACCTTGGCTCAGGCCTAGGGGCCTAACACACACACACACACACACACACACACACACCACAAACACATATATACACACCTCACTGCTTGTATATATTAATTATTATTTTAATCTTTGTATAATAAATTCATTTATTATCAAAGCTGTGTGTGTGTACTCATCTGCTGTTCGATATTCTGAAGTGGCCCAGTCAAAAGAATTCAAGGAAGGTGTAGACAATTTGTAATATGGTAAGTGATCAATAATAATTTGATAAGATACCATAATCTAGCTGTTTGGTAATTTATCCAGGATTAATGGTATGATTCATTAAATGATTCACTAAATGATTCATTGAACGGTTCACCAAATGATTCATTGAACGATTCACTAAATGATTCACGGATTCATTAAATGATTCCTTGATTCGATTCATTGAATGATTCACTTCAACGATCCAAATGAGACTGATTTTATGGAATTATTAAAGATTGATCACTTATCCAAATCTTAAATACACAAATCCTTAATTACACCTACAAGCGTACAAATGTATTTTCAGCTCTTAAAAATGACCGAGGTCCGGACCGCAGGGGCCTCAGAGCTGGCTGCGGCCATGGAGATGAACAAGATGTTAATAGGAAGATAAGATAGTTCAATGACAAATGGAAGTTCGGGTGAGATTGGCTAGTTCATAGCAAAACTGAAAATACCATGTACTGCAAAGACTGGAGAAAGTCTGGCAAAGACAGGCACCAGTAATTTTAAACTCGAAACTATAAAGAAGCACGAAAAGTCAAATGCACACATCGGTACTATGACATCAAAACAGGTGAAGGAGGCTGGTCACTACAGGACAGCATTGCTTTCAGTCCCTGGCTGTCATGAAGTCGGCTGAGCTGGAGAGGATGGAGCTGCTGTTTAGAAACCTTCACACGATTGGAAAGAAGTTGATCCCACCCCAGCTATCAACTTATGGCCTCCTGGAACCTAAGGTCATGAAGACCATTTTTCATGGACCATTCAGACTCATCTGATGATGAATGTAATGAGGACATTTAATGTCTCTCTCTACACATGTTCACACACACACACACACACACACACACACACACACACACACACACACACACACAGACTATTAATAGATAATACATAATATACATAATAATACTTGATAATACACATAATACTTGCATATCAAAACATCAAATGTTTTTCAATGATAAATGTTTTGAACTGGACTTTTAATATTAGAATCAGTTCAATTGTACTGAATGTTATTTTTCATATATGATATTTCATATTGTCAGGGGCTTGAATTTGAGTTCAATAAACAGAATACTCTGTTTATATTTTTGTCTGAATTAGTTGCATGTTTTCAGATAGGGAGCTACCTTAACAGCACTGAATATTACTTACCTTAACAGCACTGAATATACTACTGTAGAGATACATTATATGCTGCCATTCATAATTAAATCTCGAGCTTCCGAACTTTAACGTATCATGATGAAGAAAAAACTGCGATTTCCTGGCAACAAAATTGTGGCTAGTGAAAAGGCTGAATGGCTAGTGACTCAGGAAAACCACTAGCCACAGTGACCGGAGAGCAAAAAAAGTTAATGTAAAGCCCTGCTGGAGACCCCTGTTTATTGTCAAATTACCAGCCAATCTCTATTTTGCCAGTCTTTTCAAAGGTTCTTGAGAAATTAGTAGAATTTTGCAGCACCTGGAAGAGAATAGCATACTTCACAAACAGCAATATGGATTCCGAAAACATCACTCAACATGCATGACCCTCTTGAATTTAGTAGATAAAATCACCTCGGCTATAGAAAAGAATGAATTCACCATTGGAGTTTTTTTGGATCTATCGAAGGCCTTCGATACGGTGGACCACGAAATATTAATGGAGAAACTTAACTGTTAGGGTTTTCATGGCTATGTTTTCACCTGGTTAAAAGATTACTTATCATATGTTTCCAATAATATCTATTCTTCAAATACAAAACCAATCTCCTGTGGCGTTCCGCAAGGTTCTATTCTGGGTCCCCTGTTATTCCTCATCTATATCAACGATTTAGCTTATGTATCTGATAAAATATATGCACTATTATTTACATCACACTCAAATCTTGATATATTAGTAAGTAGAATGAATTGTGAATTAGATAAAATAAACAAATGGTTCCAAGCAAATAAATTGTCCTTAAATGTTAAGAAAACAAATTTTATTATTTTTACGGGGAAGAATAAAAAATACAATAAAGAAAATGTAAAAATAGCTATTAAAAACATACCCATTGATCAAGTAATGCACACACATTTTTAAGGTGTCACCGTTGATGAAAAACTTACTTGGAAAAAACATATCGACCTTATTTGCCAAAAAATTTATAAAAACATAGGTATCATCAGAAAAATTGCAAATATACTATCTTCAAAAACATTCATTATACTATACTACAGTTTGATATATCCCTATCTAGCATATTGTAACATAGTATGGGCTAGTACATACTCTACTTCACTAAAGCCACTACTCCTTCTTCAAAAACGCTTCGTCCGGATCATTTCAAATGTCTCAGACACATTCCCCTCCGCATCGCTGTTTAGTAATCTAAAAGTAATAACTGTATACGATATAAACAAGCTACAAATTTGTCTTTTTGTTCATAAATAATTAACTATAGTTCTTCTATACCAAATAAATTTAAGGGTCTTTTTAACTATAACTCGGATTACCGTCAATACAGTACAAGGCAGCGGAAAATTTGAAACAGATCCGAGTAAAAACCCAGCAACGAATGTTCTCCATGATGTTCAGGTGCCCACAAATTTGGAATAGTTTAAATCGGAACTTACAGCTCTACAAATCATTATCCATCTTTAAGAACATGCTAAAAAATTATCTACTGCACAACCAATCATTTACCTAATTTCCTATTCATTGGTTTTTTATTTCCTCCTTATATCTTGGTTGCATTTCTTAAAGGACCCATGGCATGGTGGTTTGTTGATGCTTTAAACGGGCTCGTGGAGGTTTCCGGATGTTATATCCGCAGCCTTTCTCGAAATGAACCCTCGGCACGTAGATATAGCCTCCTGGGAGAAAGCCCCATTTCAGCGCTTTTCCCAGTGCGTCGTTTTGCTAATGAGAAGCAGGAGGCAGGGAAGGGTAGAGGGTGGGGGCAGGTCTTATCATTAATATTCATGACATGTAAACGTGTTACATCTGATTGGCTAACAGCACTGTGACGCTACCTCCAGTGGGTCAGAACAAGCGGATGTGGGTGTCTTACTATGGCAAGAGAGAAGGAACAAACCACGAAGGGCACGCTGATGTCATTAAGGTGCGACGCGAGGAAATAAAATAAATTCAACAAATGTTTGGGCTTTTACTGAACAAACAAACAAATAAAATGAACGAGTGACTTAAAAAAAAGAATGTGGGTGTCTTTGTAAAAACTGTTTTGATTGGCTATTATAACAGACCATGCTGCATGCTTTTTGGTTTTGTAGCGCAGAGTACCTGGCTAACTGCAGGAAGCGGTTAGCTGCACAACTAATGTAGCCATTGCAAGGCTAACGTGGCACCGATTTTAAAACACGGCAAAACATAAGCTCATAAGTTACAGTCAATTTCCAGACTAAACTCAGTTTAACAGAGCATGCTGCATGCTTTTTGGTTTTGTAGCGCAGAGTACCTGGCTAACTGCAGGAAGCGGTTAGCTGCACAGCTAATGTAGCCATTGCAAGGCTAACGTGGCACCGGTTTTAAAACGTGGCAAAACATAAGCTCATAAGTTACAGTCAATTTCCAGACTAAACTCAGTTTAACAGAGCATGCTGCATGCTTTTTGGTTTTGTAGCGCAGAGTACCTGGCTAACTGCAGGAAGCGATTAGCTGCACAGCTAATGTAGCCATTGCAAGGCTAACGTGGCACCGATTTTAAAACACGGCAAAACGACTTAACAGTTATACACTTACTTGTTCGGTGTTTGTGGCTGATGTGTCAGGGATGCTTGGTACGGACCCAGGCTTCAGTGACAGTTGATGTGCAAAACCTGCCCTGTACTGTCCCAAGTTGTGGAAACATTCATCAGGAAAATGCTTCCGACAAACATACACCGTCTTAGGTAGACTCGACGGCGTATTACTGGAGTAAATAAAATTAAGCCACTGCGTCTTCAGGGGCTCTCCCGTCGGCAGTAAAAACAGACTCCTTTCTGTGTTGTCACATCCATGTACAGCGCAACTTCCATGTTTGGTGGCAACTTTTGAGCTGGGCGGGCAATCCATACTGTGGGTGGGAATCTAGAGGGGGGGCGTGGGGATCATCTCCCTTGCTGACGTAGGCAAGGGAAGAGCTTCTCAATACGCCGTTTTGACGCGCCATTCTCAAATGTTGGGCATAGTTTGGTTTACACATTATGAAATTTCTAGCCACTGGGGTGACTTAAGAAGGTCAGAGGAACTCATTTTAACGTTAAAAAACCTCAGAAAGTGAAAATTTCATGCCATGGGACCTTTAAGTTGTTGTATTTTTTCGTTATTATTTGTTTAGTTATTATTTATCGAATTGATATAATTTGCTTGTTAACTTAGTTGCTAAATTTTCACTAATTAGTCATTTTTTGTTATTTCTTTACTTATTACTTTCGTTAATTTACTTAATATTAGTTATTATCTATTTATGTGTTATCATTTAGTTGTTATGGTTATTAGTTGTTGTTTTACTCTTTTGTTTCATCACCTTTAGTTATTATAATTAATCCGTTGTAATACTAGGAAACATGGGGAAGAACTCTTATAGACCTTATGGGTCTCCACCTTCCCCAGCACAATCCAAATGTCTTTTGTTTAGATGTCTTTATGTATTGTTTTTAATTGTGTGAAAAAAAGAAAAAAACTGAATCTCAAGAGGAGGTGGATCATGCAGCAGACAACGACCATAAGCACACAAGTCATTCTACCAAAGAATGGTTAAAGAAGAATAAAGTTAATGTTTTGGAATGGCCAAGTCAAAGTCCTGACCTTAATCCAATCGAAATGCTGTGGAAGGACTTGAAGCAAGCAGCTGATGCGAGAAAACCCACCAACATCTCAGAGGTGAGGCTGTTCTGTACGGAGGAATGGGCAAAAATTCCTGTTGTTTCAGATATTCAGACCGATTACTAGGACTGTGAGTTACATTCTCTGAAGTTCCAGCACTGCAAATGATTTGAGTGGCAGATGACTTCTAGATGGTGTTACTACCATTACGACACATCATCAGTTGGGTACGTCCACATCACTGGGTGTTTTGGCCTTTGATGACAACATACCCTCAGCTGAGGCAAGCAACCTCTACCAGCTTGAACAGTTCTGAAAAAAGGAATGGGGGAATGACTGTGTAACCTCGGTGAATATGATAAACTAATAGAAGCTTAGATCAATACTAAATCAAGTGCAGCAGTAACAGCCAATCAGGTAACTACAGCGCCATTGCCGGAGGGAGGGAGAATAATTAGAGCAAGAGCAGAACGCTAGAGGCGGCAGAGGGAAAAGTTGAAAACGAGAGGAAAAGAAAAAGTAAATAGGAGTAAAAGAAGTGTATTTTGAGGTTTTATATCTTGTTTTTCTTTCATTCTTGGGAAAAAATTTTATTCACCTGCTGTCCACATTGCTGGATCCTGTTTTATTTGAGTTTTGAACGAGGATTTGGCCAGGTTTTTTAGTTGGGATCACTGGTGTGTGAAAACACCTGGAGCTGTGGAAAGCAGATGGCGAGCCACCCATAGGAGAGACACTGGGAGGATCACCTATTCTGCAAAAGTCACCTGCACACTGTGGACAAAGACACTGATTCTAACATTTGGATCATGGTAGGACAAAACTATCAGGTTTTTGCAGCAATACACAGTGAATTTCATTTGGACTGATAAAAGACTTAACTAAAGGATTGGTGATACACCAAACTGTGTAAATTTGAGTTATTGCTTATATACATTGATCTGTGAGATCTGAGATTTGAGTTGTATTTTTGATATTTTATTGAACTGTGTTTCTTTCTTTTTATTCTGGGACATTTTTTCTGAGACAGTGTTGCATCAATGGAGGAGAAGCTGATTATGGAAGTGTCAAAGAATCCCTACAACTGCGACATTTTCCCACAACAGCCAACATCCTATAGCCGGGATTATAGATGTGCTGTGACTGCTCCAGACAGGAAATAAATTCAGCTATAGGTATAATCATAGTTATAGTTATACGTATAGGTATAGCTATAGTAATAGTTATAGTTAACGGTGTTGTGGGATTAGCTCATAAAACAGCACTCAATATTTCCTACCATAAGCACCTAAATAAAATTATTAAAATTATAAAATAATATTTTTATTAATCTGACACTTGTGTACCATCCTGTTGTAGCTTTCGTCATCTTTTTCAAGAGAATTAATATCAAGAATGCATGACATTGCAAAGAATATTATAGAGTCAGTGTGGACACAAAAGAAGGCAGTGGCGCATATGACGTCACACATGCAGCACCACTGACCTACAAATTGATGCAATCTAATGGCGGACAAGCTTTTAGTGATTTTTGGAACAGAATTCAGATGCAAAAATTTCTTTTGAACAAATTTCTTATTTATCAGTGAACTTTACAACCTATTTGAGCATATCACACACAGGAAAATCTGAGATTTTATGATGTCATTTTGGAAAGACTAGCACTGTAAAGATCAATAATATTTAAATAAAATCCTTTTACTTGTACATAGTGAATGAGGAGGGTCTTCAACACCAAAAGAAATTACCAAAAGGCTGATACTTAGTCTACAGTACCATGAAGATGGTTACTGTAAAGTCTACCATATAAAGTATCTTTTAGTTACAAATAAAAAAACAATCATATTATACCATATCATATCATATCAGTTTCAATAACTGGAATAAAGCAGTGACTGCTACTGCTGTGAAAGGGCAGCTGATAATTAGGGAAAGACCTCGTGACGAACTGGAGGCCTGAAGGATTCAGGTGAAGTTCCATTAAAATAAAAGTTTGCATCACAAACAGCAGGGACTAATAAGTGATTGAATTACGGTTAATCATGATTGAACCAGGTACCTCCAGATCTTTAACATATTTAACTAACATGTTCCTAACTTCACTCTTTTAGCCAAAGAACACAAGAGTTTTACTTTATGAATAAAAAAAAGTGATCTGTTTCACACTCACCTCATATGGAATTTGCTATAATAAACCCTACATGAGCTACATTTGAGACAATGTTATATTTGCTGCAATAGTATAGAACCTTGAACAAAGTTTTGGGGAGGTTCTACCTGAGATTTGAACTTTGATTACTGGATTCAGAGTCCAGAGTGCTAATCAGCACACTACGGAACCAAGATGCCACCTGAGCTCCAACCTCCTCACAACCATTATGGCACTCAATCTTACAGCCAGCTTATAATATATACACCATACAGTGTATTGTGTATATTGTATTTTAAGAAATAATAAAATTGAATTACACAAATAAAATGTGCAAAGGTTATTTCATAAAACATTTATAGTTATTTCACAGTTGCATACACAATATATAAATTAGTGTACATATAAATGACTAGACTTGGACATATTAGTTTATCCTGTTAACTATACATCTGTTTCAAGAATATTCCTATTGATTTAAATTTAATAAATGAAAGATAGCAATCATTAGGACTGTTTAGAAGTGGAGAAATGGTCAGGTATGTCACCACCATCATTAAATCCTCAGTTTCATAATTTAAAATATTTGTTTTTCTCATGAAAGCAGATATTGTTTATAAAAACACCCGATTCCATTTAGCTTATGAATTAAATATTAATCAGTAAAAAACAAACATACATGTTACTGTTTGTGGTGACAAAAGGAGCTGTCTGTGTGCATTTATAACAGTAGAATAGGTTGAAATGTTAAATAGCGTTGTTAAGTTACTGTGTGCGTTTTCTGATCAGGCTTCGAGCTAACAGTGCAATGCTGCTGAAAGTAGAAGTGGTAGAAGAGACATCCATATCATGGAAAGTGAGCTGGCAATCACTGGTGGCATGGAATTACCTGCAAAATATAAACATATACATGAAATTAAATGTAAACAAATACATATTTAAACCTAAAAATATACAAGAAATTTGAGTTTGGATTATTTACAATTAATAAGCACTAATTAATAAATAACAGTAATATCTTTGCGTGTTGGTACTGACTAATAACATGGGTGACATTGATGGAGTTTGGCTCAACAGGAAAGGTCAAGCTGTTAACTCCTTTGGCAAGGACGTCTTTCACTTTGGTGTCAGTCACGTTAGCACCAGAAAGGAAAGACATGAGGCTGTGTGTCACAATAGAACCATTCCTGAAATTGCACAAACAAAGAGATACAGGTTAAAATTCAACCATTAATCAACAAAGAAATAAACATTCAGAGCCATATCCGCCTTCTTACGGTACCTGAACTGGAAGATTTGCATGAGATGGAAGTTTTTGAAGGCTTTCTTGTACAATGGTTCAATCTAAGAAGAAGAAGATGAATTAGATGATCAAAAACCAACAGATAAAATGTTATGTCAATTGAACTGGATTTCACTGAAATTGAAAGTGAAAATTGAAACAAAAGGGCAAAAGTCACACATGTCCTGCACACACACTGAACAGAAATGCATGATTAGAACCAGATGTGTTCTTCGGGTTGTCTTATATGGCAATAGAAGTTTTCATGTGGTAAAATCTCTCATGTTTAGAAGAATTAAATAAATTGTAAATGGTGGCATTGTCTGGAAAACATACCTCACGAGTGACTTTTTCAGCTTTGTCTTTAAATTGTTTAGAATTTGGGTTAGCCAGTGCTGGAACAAAGGTTTCCTTGATGCGGAAGATCAATGTGAAAACTTCAGTTACTGGTGCATTTGTTGTAGTTGTGCCAGCTGTGTTCGGGGGCGAAGTCTTGCCCGCTGTAAGGTTGATCTCATCTGTGATTGCGGGTGACGTCATGTCCATTGTGGGGTCGATCTCAGCTGTGCTTGCGGGTGAAGTCGGGTCCACTGCAGAGCCCACCTGAGCTGCACTTAGGGCTGAAGTCATGACCATTGAAGATGATTAGAATAGAATAGTGGACCATAACAAAATTGAAATAAAAATTAGAAACTGATGCTGATTAAACAGAAACAAGGCAATGTGCTTCATAAAGCTCAGCCGAATCACAGATCTGTTTAATCTATGACTATCATCTCTGAGGTAAACTGCAGAGTCAGGGGCGGCTCATATCAATGGACTAGCAGGATTAAACACAAACGCACACACACTCCAAAGGTAAAAGAAAAATAAATATAAGGTTCCATATTTTAAGCATTCACATCACCTTATCTGCGATTAACAAATATTTTAAAGAGGATTCTTTGTGATTTTTTTTAGACCGAGTGTAACAGCACCACTGTTACACTCGGCTTTATCCTGTTCTACAGGGTCGCAGGAAAGCTGGAGCCTATCCCAGCTGACTATGGGCGAAAGGCGGGGTACACCCTGGACAAGTCACCAGGTCATCACAGGGCTGACACATGGACACAGAGAACCATTCACACCTACGGTCAATTTAGAGTCACCAGTTAACCTAACCTGCATGTCTTTGGACTGTGGGGGAAACCGGAGCACCCAGAGGAAACCCACACACACATGGGGGGAACATGCAAACTCCGCACAGAAAGGCCCTCGCCGGCCACGGGGCTCAAACCCGGACCATCTTGCTGTGAGGCGACAGCGCTAACCACTACACCACCGTGCCGCCACAACACGAGATATCAGGATAAATCATGAGATCGCTCACTATTCATCACAGAATTCATAGATTAATGAAGATAAATCTTAGAAACAAGAGCAGATTGTACAAATTTGACAATTTTGTGGTTTACTGCCAATGTTATTGTCTCACAAATGTCATAGTTCTCTAGGAACTTTAGTATAATATGTAAACTGCCAACACTTAATTTTATAACAATCACCTAAAAATTAATCTACAATGCTATTTCTAGCAAATATATTTGAGCAGGATAATAGAAGTGACTACAGAAACTGAGATGAAGTTCAGTGAACACTTACCAATCAGACACAAAACGGCCAGTATAATCTTCCTGTCCATGGTGTTGTTTATAACCTAAAAGTTAATTATATATTAGATTATATATCAGCTATGCAAGCAAAATGTTTCTGTGGCTGTATATATCTTCATGGATTTTATGTGTGTGTGTGTGTGTGTGTGTGTGTGCGTGGGTGGATGAGTGGGGGTGGGATTTTCCCAAACCTGAACTTGATCCAATAAAACATCTGACCTATCAGGTAATTGATTACATGTAACGTTGTCTGAGCACGTACTATTTTTCCCGAACATCTTTGTACATCCTTGTTGCATCAATAGAGAAGAAGCTGATTGTAGAAGTGTCAAAGAATCCCTACAACTGCTATATTTTCCGACAAAAACCAACAACCGATAGTCGGGATTATAGTTGTACTGTGACTGCTCCAGACTGGAACTAAATTCAGGTATAGGTATAATCATAGTTATAGTTATATGTATAGTTATAGTTAAGTGTTGTGGGATTGGGTCATAAAATAGCACTCGATATTCCCTATTATAAGCACCTAAAATAAAATTATTAAAATTATAAAATAATATAATTGTTATGACACTTGTGTACCATCCCATTGTAGGTTTCGTCAACTTTTTCAAAAGAATTAGTATAAAGGACGCACGCCATTGCAGAGAATATTATAGAGTCAGTGTGGACACAAAAGAAGGCAGTGGCGCATATGACGTCACACATGCAGCACCACTGACCTACAAATTGATCCAATCTAATGGCGGACAAGCTTTTAGTGATTTTTGGAAGAGAATTCAGATGCAAAAATTTCTTTTTCGAACAAATTTTTTTATTTAACAGTGACCTTTACAACCTATTTGAGCATATCACACACAGGAAAATCTGGGATTTTATGTCATTTTGGAAAGACTAGCACTGTAAAGATCAATAATATTTAAATAAAATCCTCTTACTTGTACATAGTGAATGAGGAGGGTCTTCAATGCCGAAAGAAATGACCAAAACGCTGATATTTAGTCTACAGTGCTATGAAGATGGTTACTGTAAAGTCTACCATATAAAGGTTTTTTTAGTTACAAATGAAAAACAATGATCATATCATATCATATATCAATTTCTATATCTGGAATAAAGCAGTGACTGCTACTGCTGTGAAAGGGCAGCTGACAATTAGGGAAAGACCTCGTGACGAACTGGAGGCCTGAAGGATTCAGGTGAAGTTCCATTAAAATAAAAGTTTGCATCACAAAAAGCAGGGACTAATAAGTGATTGAATTATGGTTAGCCATGATTGAACCAGGTACCTCCAGATCTTTATTAACATGTTTATCTAACATGCTCCCAACTTCACTCTTTTAGCCAAAGAACACAAGAGTTTTACTTGATGAATAAAAAACAATGCAGATGTGTTTCATTCACCTCAGTTGGAATTTGCTACAATAAACCCTACATGAGCTACATTTGAGGCAATGTTATATTTGCTGCAATAGTATAGAACCTTGAACAAAGTTTGGGGAGGTTCTACCTGAGATTTGAACTTTGATTACTGGATTCAGAGTCCAGAGTGCTAATCAGCACACCACGGAACCAAGATGCCACCTGAGCTCCAACCTCCTCACAACCATTATGGCACTCAATCTTACAGCAAGCTTATAATATATACACCATACAGTGTATTGTGTATTGTATTTTATGATATAATAAAACTGAATTACACAAAATGTGCAAAGGTTATTTCATAAAACATTTATAGTTATTGCACACTCCCATACACAATATATACATTACTGTACATATAAATGACTAGACTTTGACATCTTAGTTTATCCTGTTAACGATACATCTGTTTCAAACTATACATCTGTTTCAAGAATATTCTTATTGATTTAAATTTAATAAATGAAAGCAAGGGCGTAACAACGGTGTTGATATTGGTGGGGACATAATTTGGCCAAGCGCCCCAGTGCGCCATGGTCGTCGCACGAAATGTGGCCTACACTGTACAAATGATTGGTTGTCCATTCCTTTGTGTTATTTTGATTTTTAGCACCAGGAACACTTAGTCTTAGACTTAGGCTAACATCTGCATGTATACGGGCAATACATTATCACACAGAGAAAGTGGACATTGAAGTTGCTGTGAATTTCGCTGTAGTGGATGACCTACACAAAATACAACAACACAATCAATCAAAATTATGTGCTGCTGCTTCATTTTCACACAACTTTTACTATTTTCACACATTTGAAACATCATGTGCTTCCTTTTGAGTTACTGCAATTTCAGAATCTGGAAGTAATGTAGGTATGGGTGGTAGAAGTGTGAAGAGTTTTGGTAGTTGTGCATTTTGCAAAAATGTTTATTCATTAAGTTGAAAGGGTTAAGTGACAATTGTTTCACATTTTTACATTTTCACATTTTATTGCAGAGGTTACATACATACGCATATACACATATACATGCAAACAATGAGCAAGAAAAAAGTAAATATAAGTAAACATTTAGCATTACCTACAAGCATTTATTAGTGTGAGAGAGAGAGAGAGAGAGAGAGAGAGAGAGAGAGAGAGAGAGAGAGAGAGAGAGAGATTGCAAACAGAAACTCCTTGCTGTTACAGTAAATATAAGTAAACATTTAGCATCACCTACAAGCATTTATTAGTGTGTGTGTGAGAGAGAGAGACAGACAGACAGAGATTGCAAACAGAAACTCCTTGCTGTTACAGGATCATATGACAAAAATGTCATATTATGTCCGCCTTACGTTTTCTTTTATTGCCCGACATCACTGCCTGTGTGCTGTTTTGCTGTATCAGCGAGCTGGATGCTGATTTTACCGCTTGCTACTGCTTACAGCCAATGACAACAAAAAACCATAGCAACGTCAAGGCAACGGGAGGTGGGCCAATCAAAAACCATAGCAACGTCAAGGCAACGGGAGGAGGGCCAATCAAAAACCATAGCAACGTCAAGGCAACGGGAGGTGGGCCAATCAAAAACCATAGCAACGTCAAGGCAACGGGAGGAGGGCCAATCAAAAACCATAGCAACGTCAAGGCAACGGGAGGTGGGCCAATCAAAAACCATAGCAACGTCAAGACAACGGGAGGAGGGCCAATCAAAAACCATAGCAACGTCAAGGCAACGGGAGGTGGGCCAATCAAAAACCATAGCAACGTCAAGGCAACGGGAGGTGGGCCAATCAAAGCTTCATAAACCTTTTTTACCTGCTGTCCCCACCAATAGTCAGCCGTCTTTGAGAGGTCTGTTCACAACTGAAAATCAGCTGGAAGCGATACCGCGTTTGGTGGTTTTATTCAGCGTTTCCCGCATCGCGGCTTCTCCATTCAAAAATGGTATGGACATTTTAAACTCAGCTGAATATTGGTATGGACGCGTCCATACGCATTTTTACGCCCATGAATGAAAGACAGCAATCAATAGGACTGTTTAGAAGTGGAGAAATGTTCAGGTATGTCACCACCATCATTAAATCCTCAGTTTCATCATTTAAAATATTTGTTTTTCTTATGAAAGCAGATATTGTTTATAAAAACACCCGATTCCATTTAGCTTATGAATTAAATATTAATCAGTAAAAAGCAAACATACATGTTACTGTTTGTGGTGACAAAAGGAGCTGTCTGTGTGCATTTACAACAGTAGAATAGGTTGAAATGTTAAATAGCGTTGTTAAGTTATTGTGTGTGTTTTCTGATCAGGCTTAGAGCTAACAGTGCAATGCTGCTGAAAGTAGAAGTGGTAGAAGAGACATCCATATCATGGAAAGTGAGCTGGCAATCACTGGTGGCATGGAATTACCTGCAAAATATAAAAATAGACATGAAATTAAATGTACACAAATACATATTTAAACCTAAAAATATACAAGAAATTTGAATTTGGATTATTTACAATTAATAAGCACTAATTAATAAATAACACAGTAATTTATTCGCCTGTTGATACTGACTAATAACAAGGGTGACATTGATGGAGTTTGGCTCAACAGGAAAGGTCAAGCTGTTAACTCCTTTTGCAAGGACGTCTTTCACTTTGGTGTCAGTCACGTTAGCACCAGAAAGGAAAGACATGAGGCTGTGTGTCACAATAGAACCATTCCTGAAATTGCACAAACAAAGAGATACAGGTTAAAATTCAACCATTAATCAACAAAGAAATAAACATTCAGAGCCATATCCGCCTTCTTACGGTACCTGAACTGGAAGATTTGCATGAGATGGAAGTTTTTGAAGGCTTTCTTGTACAATGGTTCAATCTAAGAAGAAGAAGTTGAATTAGGTGATCAAAAACTAACAGATAAAATGGCTTATTATTTAGCCATAGATAAAGTTAGCAATAACAACTAATATGCGATGAGACTTACAAATGCTTTAAATCATATTCAAATGGTGCCTCATGTTATGTCAATTGAATTGGATTTCACTTAAATTGAACATGAAAATTTGAACAAAAGCGCAAAAGTCACACATGTCCTGCACACACTGTGAACAGAAATGCATGATTAGAACCAGATGCATTCTTCAGGTTGTCTTATATGGCAATAGGAATCTTCATGTGGTAAAATCTCTCATGTTTAGCAGAATTAAATAAATTGTAAATGGTGGCATTATCTGGAAAACATACCTCACGAGTGACTTTTTCAGCTTTGTCTTTAAATTGTTTAGAATTTGGGTTAGCCAGTGCTGGAACAAAGGTTTCCTTGATGCGGAAGATCAACGTGAAAACTTCAGTTACTGGTGCATTTGTTGCAGTTGTGCCAGCTGTGTTCGGGGGCTTAGTATCATCTGTGATTGCGGGTGAAGTCACGTCCATTGTGGGGTCAGCTGTGCTTGCGGGTGAAGTCGGGTCCGCTGCAGAGCCCACCTGAGCTGCACTTAGGGCTGAAGTCATGACCATTGAAGATGATTAGAATAGTGGACCATAACAAAGTTGAAATCAAAATTAGAAACTGATGCTGATAAAACAGAAACAAGGCAATGTGCTTCATAAAGCTCAGCTGAATCACAGATCTGTTTAATCTATGACCATCATCTCTGAGGTAAACTGCAGAGTCAGGGGCGGCTCATATCAATGGACTAGCAGGATTAAAACACACACACACACACACTCCAAAGGTAAAAGAAAAATAAATATAAGGTTCCATATTTTAAGCATTCACATCACCTTATCTGTGATTAACAAACATTTTAAAGAGGATTCTTTGTGATTTTTTTTTAGACCGAGTGTAACAGCACCACTGCCAGAATGATGTGAAGCGAGGCTGTGGGTGAACTGGAACTTGCCCAGTGCTGGAGGCAGGGATACGCTCTACTGGAGGTGCATACAGCCAATCAGTGCCAGTGTATAACATGACTACACAGTGTGACACACCCACTGAGTTTTGAGCCCCATTGGGTTAATATATTCTAGTCCATGTTGGTGACGTTTCCGTAACACGTCGCCAGGAGGCGCAGTACAGACTCACTCACAGGTGGAATGAATGTGAATGAAGTGGATTATTTACTCTACCATCATTCTTCCACGAAAATTATTTTGGAGGAGAAACGGAAAGTTGATGGACTGAACACATGTATATCAAAGTACAAATTACACAAAAGGACAAATGAAAAAACTAAGTTCAGTGTTTTTTGCTTGAATAAAAGGGTTAGAACTTTTCTGTGTACTCTTTTTGTTATTCAGATGAAACACAGTTCAGATTCAAATGCCAAAAGTTATATATAAACTTTTAAATTATATATTAATTATAGATGTTATTCACTGCCCCTACCCCTTGCAGGAAGTAAACAATGATAATAAAAAGAAAGCAGTGTGTATTTTCCATGGAACATTTGGAATATTTCTCCCCTGTACTACTCTTCTCTGTTTGACCAACTGCAACATTTCCTGAGTATAGATCATCAGATGTGATCTGCAAATGACAAGAACCATCTCAAATAAGGACTTGATGGATGACATCAAAACAGGGTTTCAACCCAACCCTTGTGATGTAATGATATTCAAATCCACATGCTACCACCATCATGCTGTTTATACAATGAAGCCTTCTGAAGTAATCTGTCTCACTAACATTCTGAAAGGAACACTTCGTCTGTTTCTTACGGAAGCCGCAAGAGGCCCTTCATATAATCTTTTTTTATTCACCTTGTTATCCCGAGATAACGACATAATTAATTCAGGATCTCGAGAAAACAACACAACTAATTCGAGATCTCGAGAAAACAAAACTGTTATTCCGAGACAAAGACATAATTAATTCAGGATCTCGAGAAAACAACACAACTAATTCGAGATCTCGAGAAAAGAAAACAATTATTCCGTGATCTCGATAAAACAAGGCAATTATTCCATGATTTCGAGAAAACAAGACAATTATTCCGTGATCTCGAAAAAACAATACCATTATTATTATTTCATGATTTCGAGAAAACAGCTGAGATTTCTAGCAGAGCTGCCCCCCCCGTGGGTCAGACAACGAAGACCTAGAAATTTTGAAATTATCCCTTATTAAAAGGCTTAATGCAATCTCTCCCTGTGTCAACCCCTGATCAAAATTTTGCCTTATTAGGTGATCGATTATTCCAGACATTCTAATGACCAAAGTTGCGTCTATACAGAATGAGAAATAGCCCCAAACTCAGCATATCACAAGTCTCTTGGCGCACCTGAATGAACCATTTCTCAGCTGTTTACTCGAGATCATGAAACAAATGTTTTGTTTTCTCGAGATCACAGAATAATTGTTTTATTTTCTCGAGATCTCGAAATAACGGTTTTGTTTTCTCGAGATCTCGAATTAGTTGTGTTGTTTTCTCGAGATCCTGAATTAATTATGTCTTTATCTCGGGATAATAAGGTGAATAAAAAAAGGATTATATGAAGGGCCTCTCTCGGCTTCCGTAGTTTCTATACTTCAGTACAGTTATGCAGCGAAGCGAAAACAAGACACTGATAAGTTCTTTGTGATAAAAGGTCAAGCACTCAACACGAGATATCAGGATAAATCATGTGATCGCCCACTATTAATCACAGAATTCATAGATTAATGAAGATAATGAAGATAAATGTTAGAAACAAGAGCAGATTGTACAAATTTGACAATTTTGTGGTTTACTGCCAATGTTATTGTGTCACAAATGTCACAGTTCTCGAGGAACTTTAGTATAATGTGTAAACTGCCAACACTTAATTTTATAAAAATAGCCTAAAAATTAATCTACAATGTTATTTCTATACATTTGAGCAGGATAGAAGTGACTACAGAAACTGAGATGAAGTTCAGTGAACACTTACCAATCAGACACAAAATGGCCAGTATAATCTTCCTGTCCATGGTGTTGTTCATAACCTAAAAGTTAATTATATATCAGATTATATATCAGCTATGCAAGCAAAATGTTTCTGTGGCTGTATATAACTTCATGGATTTTGAAAAGTTCAATATAAATAAAGTCACAGCAGCAATAATAATAATAATAATAAATTACAGATGTATAATTATAATTAGATATTATGACTAGCTTTAATTAATTTAATTAATTATATTCTTTGTATATTTAAAGCAATTTTCTTGACATCATAGAAAATATTCTGTCATGTACTCTGCAAGTAAATATAAAATTTTTAAGCGTAATATTTCAGTGAATATTAAATATCTTAATATTTAAATTGTCTATAAGAGCCTGATACATTTTATATCATCTTACAGTCTGGTGATTCTCGGGAGAAAGTAAAGTAATAACTCACCTGAGTCCACAGGTAGCAGAGATGGAGTGTTCTCAGTCTAGTGGCAAAGTCTAAAATATCGAGCAGGTAAATGGGATATTTATTCAACAGGAGTAACAACGTATTTACTCTCATGATGCGAAATCCATTATGTCAAAAGGGCCTGGAAGCCAATCACAGCTTGTCTGACAACCTGAAAAACAACATTATTACCAAATGACATTTCCTGCATTTTTCATTTGTTTGTTTGTTTGTTTATTTATTTATAGCAGGATAAAGAAAGGGTAAAAATAAAATTTAGAATGTGATTCTAAATTAGATAAATGTTAATGCTCTCAGAGGATTTTCTGTTGGAAGCCATGGCCTAATGATTAGAGAAGCAGCTTTTGGACCAAAAGGTCACAGGTCTGAGTCCCTGGACCAGCAGGAATCACTGAAGTGCCCTTGAGTAAAACACCTGACCCCCCCCAACTGCTCCCCAGGCTGCTTTGGGTCTGTTGTACGTCACTCTGGATCAGAGCGTCTGCAAAATGCCTGTAATTTCGTTCATACTGTACGCTGAGACCACACCCTTGTGTCACCATTCTCTGTACAACACTTTAAAAAGACAAAATCTGATCTTTTTAAAATGAATACTTTAATGAAGACATTTATTTTCACTCACAAATTACAATCTTGTTTATAAGTACAGTAAATATAATGTTTAACTAGTAAAACTAAACGCATTCCTCAGATCATTCCAATTCAGTTGCACTGGATGTGAAAAAAATACCATTGAAATCATGAATTTTAGTTGAAGTCCCACCAAAACTTTTTAATCAGAAACACTTTTCTATCCCTCTTCAAACCATCAGATGAAGTTATCGTGCCAGGACAGAAAAGAAGTAAACAACTCAGTTGATCAGTTTGGGCTGAAGCATGTGTCTTGAGCACATGCAGTTATAACCGTCAGATGTTCCTGGACTTTCTGGTTGGTGCTGTTAGTCTATGGGTGAGAACACATTAGCTGAAATTGAGCTGGCATTCATTCCTCTGCAGCCTGTCATATTTGCAATCGTGCATGCCAGCTTGTAATACTTCTGTATCACGGTCTGGTTTGGGAATTGCACCATCTCGGATCACAAGACCCTACAGCGGATAGTGAGGACAGCTGAGAAGCTCATCAGAGTCTCTCTTCCCTCCATCACAGACATTTACACTACACGCTGCATCAGGAAAGCCACCAGCATCATGGCTGACCCCACACACCCCTCACACAATCTCTTCACCTTCCTGCCGTCTGGAAAAAGGTACCAAAACATTTGGGCCTTCACAGCCAGACTCTGCAATAGTTTCTTCCCACATGCTATCAGACTCCTCAACTCTGAGGGACTGGACTGATTCTCACAGACTGTTGATCACACCCCTCCAAAAGCAAAATGTTTCTGTGGCTGTATACATCTTCATGGATTTTATGTGTGCGCGCGTGTTAATCCTTCAAAAGCACTTTGTAACTTTTTAAAAAGTTCAAAATAAATAAAGTTGCAGCAACAACAACAACAATAATAATTTTTGTTTGGGCTGGGGCAGGTTTTTAGTTTAGTTTTGTTTCACAGTGCTCGTCATAAATCCATACAGAACTGATTGACAGGCGAAAATTACAGGACGGATAGACCCAATTGGCAATTTTCTCTTGCACAAATACAAAAACATAAAAATATAGATTACTATTAAACTATAAAAATATACAAGACTGTTGATCACACCCCTCCCACTGCAATCTTTGCACAGTGGACAATAATGCACTACTGCTTACACTGGTTGCAATGTCTTTCTCTCTCTCTCTCTCTCTCTCTCTCTATCACACACACACACACGGTTTACATCTATTTATTCCATTTTCATACACTACCTCAATTCCTCATGCCATTCGACTCCTCAACTCGGACTGATTCTCATGGCCTGTTGAACACACCACTCACACTGCAGTCTTTTGCACAGTGGACAATAATGCACTATTGCCTTACAATGTTTACAATGTCTCTCACACACAAGGTTGACATTTATTTATTCCCTTTCATATATTACCTCCATGTGCAAACTTAACTCTGCACTTTATGTTGTTTGTGTCGTTTATTGTTGATCTATTGTGTCATTTACCATCTGCCATGTTGGACTTATTGCACTCTTGCACTTTATGTTGTTATATGTAGGCCTGTAGTCCTATGATGTTTAATGTAGCACCATGGTCCTGGAGAAACATAGTTTTGTTTAAACTGGGTACTGTACCAACTGTACAGTGGTGCTTGAAAGTTTGCGAACCCTTTAGAATTTTCTGTTTCTGCATGAATATGACCTAAAACATCATCAGATTTTTACACACGTCCTAAAAGTAGATAAAGAGAACCCAGTTAAACAAATGAGACAAAAATATTATACTTGGTCATTTATTTATTGAGGAAAATGATCCAATATTACATATCTGTGAGTGGCAAAAGTATGTGAACCTCTAGGATTAGCAGCTGATATGAAGGTGAAATTAAAGTCAGGTGTTTTCAATCAATGGGATGACAATCAGGTGTGAGTGGGCACCCTGTTTTATTTAAAGAACAGGGCTTTATCAAAGTCTGATCTTCACAACACGTTTGTGGAAGTGTATCATGGCACAAACACAGGACATTTCTGAGGACCTCAGAAAAAGCGTTGTTGATGCTCATCAGGCTGGAAAAGGTTACAAAACCATCTCTAAAGGGTTTGGACTCCATCAATCCACAGTCAGACAGATTGTGTACAAATGGAGGAAATTCAAGACCATTGTTACCCTCCCCAGGAGTGGCCGACCAACAAAGATCACTCCAAAAGCAAGGCGTGTAATAGTCAGCGAGGTCACAAAGGACCCCAGGGTAACTTCTAAGCAACTGAAGACCTCTCTCACATTGGCTAATATTCATGAGTCCACCATAAGGAGAACACTGAACAACAAATGGTGTGCATGGCAGGGTTGCAAGGAGAAAGCCACTGCTCTCCAAAAAGAACATTGCTGTTCATCTGCAGTTTGCTAAAGATCACATCGACAAGCCAGAAGGCTATTGGAAAAAGGTTTTGTGGAAGGATGGGACCGAAATAGAACATTTTTGGTTTAAATGAGAAGCTTTATGCTTGGAGAAAGAAAACACTGCATTCCAGCATAAGAACCTTATCCCCTCTGTGAAACATGGTGGTGGTAGTATCATGGTTTGGGCCTGTTTTGCTGCATCTGGGCCAGGACAGCTTACCATCATTGATGGAACAATGAATTCTGAATTATACCAGCAAATTCTAAAGGAAAATGTCAGGACATCTGTCCATGAACTGAATCTCAAGAGGAGGTGGGTCATGCAGCAAGACAGCGACCCTAAGCATACAAGTCGTTCTACCAAAGAATGGTTAAAGAAGAATAAAGTTAATGTTTTGGAATGGACAAGTCAAAGTCCTGACCTTAATTCAATCGAAATGCTGTGGAAGGACCTGAAGCAAGCAGTTCATGTGAGGAAACCCACCAACATCCCAGAGTTGAAGCTGTTCTGTACGGAGGAATGGGCTAAAATTCCTCCAAGCTGGTGTGCAGGACTGATCAACAGTTACTGGAAACGTTTAGTTGCAGTTATTGCTGCACAAGGGGGTCACACCAGATACTGAAACAAAGGCTCACATACTTTTGCCACTCACAGATATGCAATATTGGATCATTTTCCTCAATAAATACAACCCCGATTCCAAAAAAGTTGGGACAAAGTACAAATTGTAAATAAAAACGGAATGCAATAATTTACAAATCTCAAAAACTGATATTGTATTCACAATAGAACATAGACAACATATCAAATGTCGAAAGTGAGACATTTTGAAATTTCATGCCAAGTATTGGCTCATTTGAAATTTCATGACAGCAACACATCTCAAAAAAGTTGGGACAGGGGCAATTAGAGGCTGGAAAAGTTAAAGGTACAAAAAAGAAACAGCTGGAGGACCAAATTGCAACTCATTAGGTCAATTGGCAATAGGTCATTAACATGACTGGGTATAAAAAGAGCATCTTGGAGTGGCAGCGGCTCTCAGAAGTAAAGATGGGAAGAGGATCACCAATCCCCCTAGTTCTGCGCCGACAAATAGTGGAGCAATATCAGAAAGGAGTACGACAGTGTAAAATTGCAAAGAGTTTGAACATATCATCATCTACAGTGCATATCATCATCAAACGATTCAGAGAATCTGGCAGAATCTCTGTGCGTAAGGGTCAAGCCCGGAAAACCATACTGGGTACCCGTGATCTTCGGGCCCTTAGACAGCACTGCATCACATACAGGCATGCTTCTGTTTTGGAAATCACAAAATGGGCTCAGGAATATTTCCAGAGAACATTATCTGTGAACACAATTCACCGTGCCATCCGCCATTGCCAACTAAAACTCTATAGTTCAAAGAAGAAGCCGTATCTAAACATGATCCAGAAGCGCAGACGTCTTCTCTGGGCCAAGGCTCATTTAAAATGGACTGTGGCAAAGTGGAAAACTGTTCTGTGGTCAGACGAATCAAAATTTGAAGTTCTTTATGGAAATCAGGGACGCCGTGTCATTCGGACTAAAGAAGAGAAGGACGACCCAAGTTGTTATCAGCGCTCAGTTCAGAAGCCTGCATCTCTGATGATATGGGGTTGCATTAGTGCGTGTGGCATGGGCAGCTTACACATCTGGAAAGACACCATCAATGCTGAAACGTATATCCAGGTTCTAGAGCAACATATGCTCCCATCCAGATGACATCTCTTTCAGGGAAGACCTTGCATTTTCCAACATGACAATGCCAAACCACATACTGCATCAATTACAGCATCATGGCTGCATAGAAGAAGGGTCCGGGTACTGAACTGGCCAGCCTGCAGTCCAGATCTTTCACCCATAGAAAACATTTGGCGCATCATAAAACGGAAGATACGACAAAAAAGACCTAAGACAGTTGAGCAACTAGAATCCTACATTAGACAAGAATGGGTTAACATTCCTATCCCTAAACTTGAGCAACTCGTCTCCTCAGTCCCCAGACGTTTACAGACTGTTGTAAAGAGAAAAGAGGATGTCTCACAGTGGTAAACAAGGCCTTGTCCCAACTTTGAGATGTGTTGTTGTCATGAAATTTAAAATCACCTAATTTTTCTCTTTAAATGATACATTTTCTCAGTTTAAACATTTGATATGTCATCTATGTTCTATTCTGAATAAAATATGGAATTTTGAAACTTCCACATCATTGGATTCCGTTTTTATTTACAATTTGTACTTTGTCCCAACTTTTTTGGAATCGGGGTTGTAAATGACCAAGTATAACATTTTTTTGGTCTCATTTATTTAACTGGGTTCTCTTTATCTACTTTTAGGACTTGCATGAAAATCTGATGTTTTAGGTCATATTTATGCAGAAATATAGAAAATTATAAAGGGTTCACAAACTTTCAAGCACCAATGTATATGGTTGAAATGACAAATAAAAAGACCTTGACCTTGCTGTTCCAGTGAGTGACTCCAGACAGTTCGGTCATTGAGGCAGTTAATCTAATTTTGTCAGTCACACCAAACCTGAGAAGTTATTCAAGACAACAGTCCCAGTAATCAGACCTGTGGAGATATTTTCTGTCAAACCAGCAGCTTTAATAAATCTCCACTTTTCAACTCAACATAGTTCTATTTCTCATGGAAAGATACATTTCTTTGTAAGAATGACCTTTTGTTTACCCCATATTCCCTTGATCTTGTGAATTAAATATAACACTTTATGGCTAAAAGTTTGTGCCCCCCAATTATCACGGCCATATGTCCCTGTCGAACCTTTCATTCCAGATTTATTCTCCTTTACTGTGATAATGAGCTCCATTCTTCTCCTCTGGGAAGGCTCTCCACTAGCTTTTGGGGTGTGGCTGTGGGGATTTGTGTTCATTCAGCTACAAGAGCATTAGTGAGATCAGACACTGATGTTGGGTGAGGAGGTCTGGAGTGCAGTCGGTGTTCCAGTTCATCCCAAAGGTGTTCATTGAGGTTAAGTTCAGTCAGGGCTCTGTGCAGGATGCTCGAGTTCTTCACTCCAACCTTCCATGTCTTCATGGAGCTCGCTTTGTGCACAGGAGCATCATCATGCTGGAGCAGGTTTGGGTCTCTTAGGCTACGTTTACATTAGACCGTATCTGTCTCGTTTTCTTCGCGGATGCACTGTCCGTTTACATTAAACCGCCTGGAAACGCCGGGAAACGGGAATCCGCCAGCGTCCACGTATTCAATCCAGATCGTGTCAGCTCCGGTGCTGTGTAAACATTCAGAATACGCGGATATGCTGTGCTGAGCTCTAGCTGGCGTCTCATTAGACAACGTCACTGTGACATCCACCTTCCTGATTCGCTGGCGTTGGTCATGTGACGCGACTGCTGAAAAATGGCGCAGACTTCCGCCTTGTATCACCTTTCATTAAAGAGTATAAAAGTATGAAAATACTGCAAATACTGATGCAAATACTGCCCATTGTGTAGTTATGATTGTCTTTAGGCTTGCCATCCTTCCATTTGCAAGTAGTAAGTGATATGCGCTGGGATCACACACACAGCGGCTCAGTCCCGAATCGTGGCTTGTGCACTTCACTCGCGTGCTGTGTGAGCTGCGCAGGGCCGGAGTGCGCACCCTCCAGAGGGCACTCGCTGTTCAGGGCGGAGTGATTTGGAGCGCAGGATGCCTGCGGAGCCGAGCGTATCCGTGTATTGGCATTGCTATGTGCACGCAAATCGTGTATTGGTGTTGCTGTGTGCACACTAATCGTTTTAAAAACGTTAATCTGATGATCCGCTGATACAGTCTAATGTAAACATGGGCTTAGTCCCAATGAAGGGATTCTGTAGCTACAGAATACAGAGACGTTCTATACAAGCGCGTGCTTCAGACTTTCCAACTCATTTAATCACAAAAATAAAAGTAACATCAATCAGACTGCATAACAGGAACAAGGATGCCAGGAAAAGACTGGACCAGTTTACAGCATTTCTTTCATTTCACATCTTCACTATGGGTTTACACCCAAACACAGCCAGTAGAGGTAAGAATCAGGAGGGTCTATATGGACAGTAACGTAAAACTATTCAACCAGGACTCAAAATAGAAGCACAAGATTTCAGCAGACAAAGTCAGATGATGCTGTCAGCTATATAACTCTCGGACTGCACATGGATGGTTTTCTGCAGATGTTTATTATAAAATGGAAAATATTCCTAATTTCTCTATACACCCTACAACTACATACACAGAGCTTTATTTCATATGAGGGCACAAATACTGATATGAATAAGAGGGGCAACTGGCTGAGATTAGAGCTGTGCTTCAACACAGGGATCACATGATACACAACAAAAAAATTCACCTGAGCAGGAACATTATGCTTTCATATGACTAAACATATGACTAAACATGATATGACGCACAGGTATGACACTCACATGGCAAAGAATGTGTATATTCTTTAAAGGTAGACTGCCTTTCACATTTTTCAAGTGTAGGTCATAAAAAAAAAAGAATTATCCCTGACACCCAATTATTTTTGTTTAGTGGACCGAAGGCTACTGAATTCGAATCACAGACTTCCAATTTTATTTATTTATTTACTAATAGAACAGTTAATGAATTTAGGGCCACACAGCCCTAAATTTGCCGCTATTTTTTCCTGCTTCAGCATGACCCAATTCAAGATGCTACATCATGCATCACGTAGTGGGCTTTCCCCATTCGCGCAAGGCACTGTGGGATACAAATTTGAAATGGAAGAGAAAAAAGGAGGACGCGAGTGTGTGAATGAAACGTGAAAGACTGACTACAGTAACTATAGAGGCTAAGACTAACACTTGAAGCCCCTGAGGCGTTGCTTAACAAACACCAATCTGACGCGCTTGCTCAGCAGGTGGACTCACTTGTATGCATGAATAAACAAACGTAGCGTCTTCTTTCTTTTACGCATTTATTGTGGCTCACCGCAATGTTAAAATGCATCCAATAGCAATACATCCCAAGTCAGCATCATTCACAATAGTCCATTAAACGCAAATAAAGCACGCCAGAAAGTTCACATACAAACGCCGAGCATAGCGGTCAAAAACTGTATGTGTTCCCCTCCGTCAGGCAACACCTGTCACCTGAACAAAGGTTCCCCCATATATTGCTGTGACCAATTACATCATGGTGCCCCCCAATGGACAATTATGGCATGACAAGAAATAAAAGGAAAACTGGCTCCTACACCCCGGCCCCTAATTAAAATGGTTGTCATACAAACATGACAATTCACAAACACACAAAGAGCCAGTGAAGAAAAGAAAAAAAAAACACAATGGGCACATAATGATGTACACATTACTCCAGTTGACACACATAATTGAGTACCCTTTCTAACTTACTAACCTGGAGGTTCGTACAGCAGGCAGAGCTTAGCAACTGGTCTATCAATTATGTTACTCTTTGTCTGGAGGCGTACTGAGCGGACAAACCCCCATTTGTCAGGATATGTTTCCAAAACTCTTGCAAGTGGCCATGAGCCACATGGAGCAGTAGGATCCATAATGATGACAATATCTCCTTGTTTGAGATTTTCCTTACGTTCGTTTCATTTCTGCCTCTCCTGAAGTATTGGGAGGTATTCACGTATCCATCGCTTCCAGAAAAGATCCGAGATGTATTGAACTTGCCTCCATCTCCTCTTGATGTACAAGTCATGTTGATCAAACAGCCCTGGTGGTAAAGAGGTTCTTCCTTTCATTAAGAGGATATGATTAGGAGTGAGAGGTTCAAGGTCGTTCGGGTCAGCGGACAGCTTGGTGATAGGCCGGTCATTCAATATGGCCTCCGCTTCACACATAACTGTGTGGAGTCCGTCATCATCCAGCCTCTGTTGCCGAAGAACTGAATTGAGAATCCTCCTCACCATGCGTATCACACGCTCCCAGACACCACCAAAGTGTGACGCTGCTGGAGGATTGAAGCTCCACTTGACTCCCTTTTGTCGCATTGCTCCTTCAATTTGTGTATGGTTAAGGGATGAAAGCGCCTCTCTGAGCTCTCTCTCTCTCTCTGCCCCAATAAAGTTGGTGCCATTATCGGACTGGATATGGGCAACCTGACCTCTTCGACAGATGAAACGGCGCAGCACGTTAATACAGGCATCAGTATCCAAAGAGCATGCTACTTCTAGGTGGACCGCTCTACTGGACAGGCGGGTGAATATTACGCCGTAGCACTTGACTGTACCACGACCTTTCTTCACCTCTATTGGTCCAAAGTAGTCAAGGCCCACATTTGTAAAGGGTGGATGGTCAGGAAGAATCCTTTCCTTTGGCAAGTCTGCCATCTTCTGCGCCCCCATCCGACCATTGTATCTCCTGCAAGTACAGCATTCAGCCACAATTCTCCTCACTGCAGAGTTAGCACCGGTGACCCAGTATTTTCTTCTCAGCGTGGACAGCATGTAATTCCGACCACTATGGCCAAGCCGCTGATGGAGGTCACGCAGTAAAAGAGTCGCCACATGTTGACCTTTTGCCAGAATGAGTGGATGTTTTACTTCCTCTGGCAGAGAACCTCTGGTGAGTCGCCCTCCAACTCTTAGGAGCCCACCCTCCAGTCGCGGGTCCAGCTTGTAGAGCACGCTTTGTTTACTGACCGTCTTCCCTGCAGATAAGGCAGCCATTTCCTCTTCGAACCTTTGATCAAGTAATGCACACACGTTTTTAAGGTGTCACCATTGATGAAAAACTTACTTGGAAAAAACATATCGACCTTATTTGCCAAAAAAATTTATAAAAACATAGGTATCATCAGAAAAATTGCAAATATACTATCTTCGAAAACATTCATTATACTATACTACAGTTTGATATATCCCTATCTAGCATATTGTAACATAGTATGGGCTAGTACATACTCTACTTCACTAAAGCCACTACGCCTTCTTCAAAAACGCTTCGTCCGGATCATTTCAAATGTCTCAGACACATTCCCCTCCGCATCGCTGTTTAGTAATCTAAAAGTAATAACTGTATACGATATAAACAAGCTACAAATTTGTCTTTGTTCATAAATAATTAACTATAGTTCTTCTATACCAAATAAATTTAAGGGTCTTTTTAACTATAACTCGGATTTCCGTCAATACAGTACAAGGCAGCGGAAAATTTGAAACAGATCCGAGTAAAAACCCAGCAACGAATGTTCTCCATGGTGTTCAGGTGCCCACAAATTTGGAATAGTTTAAATCGGAACTTACAGCTCTACAAATCATTATCCATCTTTAAGAACATGCTAAAAAATTCTCTACTGCACAACCAATCATTTACCTAATTTCCTATTCATTGTTTTTTTATTTCCTCCTTATATCTTGGTTGCATTTCTTAAAGGACCCATGGCATGGTGGTTTGTTGATGCTTTAAACGGGCTCGTGGAGGTTTCCGGATGTTATATCCGCAGCCTTTCTCGAAATGAACCCTCGGCACGTAGATATAGCCTCCTGGGAGAAAGCCCCATTTCAGCGCTTTTCCCAGTGCGTCGTTTTGCTAATGAGAAGCAGGAGGCGGGGAAGGGTAGAGGGTGGGGGCGGGTCTTACATTAATATTCATGACATGTAAACGTGTTACCTCTGATTGGCTAACAGCACTGTGACGCTACCTCCAGTGGGTCAGAACAAGCGGATGTGGGTGTCTTGGGGTTTTCCAAGATGGCGACCGAGTAAGACGTCCTTTGCTGAGCTCCTGCACAAAACTTTAAAAAACAACAGAAAAGAAACGGTAATACGTAAATACAGACGAACCCAGAACAATTTAACAACGAAATATCATATAACTACCTGCCGCTACCAAATGCCTAATCGTGAAAGGAAAAGACACAACGTCGTAGACGATGCACCAGATAAAGCTAATGCTTTGATAGCATCCTGCCATGACTACAGCCTCGTGTCTACAGTAGCAGTGATGGCTGACGACTTTCCACCCATACCAGTGACACCGTCCAAATCTCCAGTTGCCAAAAAAGCTCTGTACGGTAAGGATGAGGAATCTACACAGGACAACAAGGTTATCCAAACTTTGTCCAAACTCATTAACGACCGCGCTGATGCCATCGAGAGGTTGGTGAGCGAAAATTCAAAGAAAATTGATGACAACACTATGAAAATAGAAGGCTTAAAGAAATCAGTGGACTTTGCATTCAGTGAAATAAAAGATACTCAGAAGAAAGTAAACAATGTTGACACGCGACTCAAAAAAGAAGAATCGAAAATGGCTAAACTCCAGGCACGTATCTCTGATATGGAGTCATACTCAAGAAGATGGAATTTGAAGCTGTTTGGCGTTCCTGAAAGCCAAAACGAAAACGTGAAGGAAAATGTGGTGCAACTATGTCAAACCATCCTCCAGAAGGAAGACAAAGCTGATGAGGCCATCGACATCGCACATCGCCTTGGGAAAAAGAAGCCAGGGGACACGAAGCCGAGGGCCATCATCATCCGATTCGCCCTGCGTTCATGCAGAGATGCTGTTTGGAGGGCTGCAAAAAATCATCCCTTCATGCGTGACCACAAGCTCCGATTCGCCGAAGATCTGCCGAAATCTGCGAAGGATTCCAGAATGATCCTGTGGCCTGCGGTGAAGAAAGCGCGTGATGAAGGAAAGAATGCCTACTTCGTAGGGGGACGTGCATTCATCGGTGAAGATGAACTTTTCCCCAATCTTACTTGATGTGATCTCTAGTCTGCAGGAGGCTGGACTACGAGTTGCTTGTTCGCCTTTTGGTCAAGACGTTTTCTCTAGACCATGTAGACCTACCTCAAAGACTAAGAGCTAAGAAAGTTTTCTCAACTGTGGGTTGTCTTAACCATAAGTTTTAGGTTTATAGACATGTTCGACCATTTGGCCTGCCTAATTCATATTAGGCTATGTTTTTTTTTTCCTGATGGTAATGTTAACAGTGCAGTGCTGGCTCAGTGTGCCAGATATTACAATTTATCTAGCTACTTCGTTCTCAAAGCATTTCTTTATCTATTCTTTCGTTAAATGCCAGGGGTTTAAGAAATATCACTAAACGTAAAGCACTTTTTTTGTTTTCAAAACAGCTAAATACAGATTTATGTTTCTACCAGGAATCTCATTCAGTTTCTAAGGACGTCAACTTTTGGAGAAGTCAGTGGGGATATGATCTATGGTTTTCTCATTGCAACGAAAGATCTGCAGGTGTGTTAACCCTAAAGCATAGGTTTAATGGCAATATTGTGCACACAGATACAGACCCAAATGGGCATTACATTTGTCAAGTAATTAATCACAATAAGGTTACTTTCATTATCATAAATGTGTATGGGTACAACTCATATGTCGAGAACACTCAACTATTTGTGGACATAGAAGACAGACTTAAACACTGGTTGTCTAAATCACCTAATTCTCATATAGTAATGGGAGGGGATTTTAATGTAGTTCTAAATCCTCAAATAGATAGATGGCCTCATGTCTGCAGCACGAGAAATGCTTTTCTAAAATCATTCATGGAAAGATTTAACTTAGTGGACATATGGAGAGCTAAATTTCCAAATACTGCTATATACACCTGGAATAACAAAGATCATACAAGGTTATCACGTATTGACTTCTGGTTAGTCTCTAGTAATTTAAAAGAGCAGGATATCTCAATTAATATTCTTCCATGTCCCCTCAGTGATCACAAAGCCATATCTATCTCTATAAACTTACTGCCTTCAAATAGTCTCTACATCAAAGCCAACTACTGGAAATTAAACAACTGTCTTCTTGAGCATGAAGAAGTAAAATCTCATATATTGCAACTAATCAAGCATTTCCTCACCAAAGCTAAACATGATAATTCTTTTGGCTTAAACTGGGAGTTATTTAAATATGAATCTTCTAAGTATCTTAGGAAGTTTGGTAGTAACCTTGCCAAGATTAGGGCTGCTGAAGAACAGAACATCATTAGCAAAATCACTGTGCTCTCCCAGATATCTCCAGACACCCTTACAGATGAACAGAAAGTAGAGCTGGTTAATTTGCAAGAGAACCTAGATGGAGTGTATAAAAGGAGGGCTAAAGGTGCCTTTATTAGATCACGGAGGCGATGGTTAGAGGAAGGTGAACAGAACTCTGCCTATTTCTTTAAACTGGAGAAGTATAGAGCCAATATGAACTCTGTATCTGAACTTAAAATTAACGATGATGTAACTGATGACCCCAATATTATTTCAAAATTTTGCTCCACCTTTTACAAAACACTATACAAAACAGAATACTCTGACAGTGACGCACAAACATTCTTTAACTTGTTACAGGATATTCCCCAACTTGATGAATCAGAAAAAAACATGTGTGATCTTCCCTTATCTCTATCAGAGGTTAAGAATTGTATTAGTCTTTTAAAGGATAACAAATCTCCTGGTACAGACGGCTTAACGTCTGAATTGTATAAATTATTCTCTCTACAGTTAGCACCTTTTTTTATTAGAAGTATTTAATGAGAGCTTATCAGTCAGTACATTGCCATGGAGCATGACTCAAGGTTTAATAACACTTATTCCAAAGCCTCAAAAAGACATACTCTTGATTGACAACTGGCATCCTATTTGTTTGCTGAACAATGACTACAAGTTGCTGGCTATCATTTTCGCCAAAAGAATTAAAGCTGTACTTTCTTCAGTTATTGATGAGGCTCAAACTGGGTTTATGCACAATAGGCATATCTCTGACAACATTAGACTGGTTTTAGATCTTATTGACTACTCTCAATTTATGATGATAGCTTTATTTTTTTCTTAGATTTCCGCAAGGCCTTTAATACAGTTGAGCACAACTTTCTCTATGACGCACTTAGAAAATTTGGTTTTGGTAACTTCTTCTGTAATGCTAAAAAACACTCTACAACAGAGCAAACTGTTCTATAAAGCTAAAACATGGATCTTCAGCTAGATTTGAGGTTCAGAGAGGCATCCGTCAAGGATGTCCTATTTCACCATACTTATTTTTGCTTGCTGCCCAACTTTTATGCACTTATATTAAATCAAGCAACCTACAAGGTATCACCATAGCTGATAAAACTATTTTCATCAGTCAATTAGCTGATGATACAACTTTGTTTCTAAAGAACAGTTCTCAAGTCCCTTTAGCCATCAGCCTTATGGATGTGTTTTCTAGGGCATCTGGTCTTCACTTAAATCTAAAAAAAGTGTGAACTACTAGCTATCAAGGACTGCGATGTTGATTCCGTTTCAAATATTCCTGTTAAAAACTCTGTAGTTTATTTGGGTGTCACTATAGACAAACAAGACTCTCATAGATGCTCAGTTAATTTCTCTCCCATTATTGATAAAACAAAAAAAAGATTAAATCAATGGCTTCTTCGTGATCTGTCTTTAAGTGGCAGAATTTTACTTTCCAAAGCAGAGGGGATCTCCAGGTTAACGTATGCTGCTCTCTCCTTGAGCGTAGATACACAAACATGTAAAGCTATAGACAAAATTTTATACGACTTTGTCTGGAAAAACCGTACTTTGTTAAAAAATCTGTCATAATGAATGAATACTGTAAGGGTGGCCTTAACTTTCTAGATTTTTCCACATTGAATTACACGTTTAAAATAAACTGGGTTAAGCGTTTTTTAAGGCATCCAACATCACTGTGGAACTTTATTCCCAATTACATTTTTTCTTCTTTGGGGGGTCTGAACTTTGTCCTAATGTGCAATTACAATATTGATAAAATTCCTGTAAAACTTGCTTCTTACCATAAACAAATCCTGTTGGCCTGGTCACTGATATATAAACACAACTTTAGCCCACAAAGATTTTATATTTGGAACAATAAGCATATTTTATTTAAAAATAGATCACTCTTTTTAAAGCATTGGTTTGATAACAATATCATTTTGGTTAATCAACTCTTCAATCAAGATGGTCATCTTTATTCCTATTCTGAGTTTCTTCTTAAATATGGTATCCCTGTCACCCCGAAGGACTTTTCTGTTGTTTTTGATGCCATCCCTGCGGGCATAATTTCTTTATTTAGAGGCCTTAAGGGTCAGTTATATGACCCTGTCGTGCGTGATGTTGCTGAGACTAATGTTGGAAGAAGTTGCTTTTCAAATCATAAGAATTCAAACAAAACAATCCGTCAACTTTTCCAACAAGAAATCACCACTGTGCCACCTTCTTTATCATTCTGGTCTAGTTATGTAGGGGACATTTGCTGGGATAAAGTGTGGCTGCTACCACATAAATTCTGCTTGACTAATAAGGTCAGAGAGATTTCTTTTAAGTTGATACATAGGTTTTACCCAACCAACCACTATTTACAGAAACTTAAAAAAGATATTGATGTAAACTGCACCTTTTGTAGGGATCACAGAGAAACACTTGTACACTTATTTTGGTCATGCTCTCATACAAAGACATTTTGGTCTAAACTATCAAGATAAATTATAGATTTTGTCTACCCTGATTTTGCTTTGAAGTGGGAAAATGTACTCTTTGGTTTTGTTACTCAAGACAGGAATGCCACTTCTGAGTTTTACTTAATTAACCTCATTATCATTTTAGCCAAACATTATATACACAAGTCAAAATTTCAAAATGTAAAGCCAACCTTTATTGAATTCTCCATTTATGTAAATCATTATATAGCGTCCATCTCTTGCTCTCTTAATAAGAAAGCTGTGAAGTCTTATTCCCTTTTTGTGCTGTACAATGCATTCATGTAAATTTATTTATTTTCCTGTTTCTTTGTGTGTGTTTTTTTTTACTATTATTTCCATGCCATAACCCCTGGCAGACTGTTATATATGTTTTTATACAAAATGTATGCAATGCTATCTGACAATAAAAAAGAAAAAAAAAAAGAAAAAAAAAGGATGTGGGTGTCTTACTATGGCAAGAGAGAAGGAACAAACCGCGAAAGGAAAAATACCGCGCGCTGACGTCATTAAGGTGCGACGCGAGGAAATAAAATAAATTCAACAAATGTTTGGGTTTTTACTGAACAAACAAACAAATAAAATGAACGAGTGACTTAAAAAAAGAATGTGGGTGTCTTTGTAAAAACTGTTTTGATTGGCTATTATAACAGACCATGCTGCATGCTTTTTGGTTTTGTAGCGCAGAGTACCTGGCTAACTGCAGGAAGCGGTTAGCTGCACAACTAATGTAGCCATTGCAAGGCTAACGTGGCACCGATTTTAAAACACGGCAAAACATAAGCTCATAAGTTACAGTCAATTTCCAGACTAAACTCAGTTTAACAGAGCATGCTGCATACTTTTTGGTTTTGTAGCGCAGAGTACCTGCCCAGATAGCAGAGGGACGTTGAAACAGCACCGATTCTTGATCAGAATGGTCGGTTTCCGTCGTAAGTCAGAAAATCAACGCTGAAACGGCGCCGTGAAACGTCGATTTCTCCGCCGTCGGAGAAGGTCGAATATACGATGTTGAACCATCCTCACTTTTGCCGGCCAGTTTTCAACATTGGTAGGATGAGCAACTAATTGTTCAGAATATAAATTCTGGCCCGTAGCCAGGGGGGATCGGAGGGTTCGTTCGATCCCCCCCCCGGACACACACGCCCCTCAAGATTACTCAAGATTTATTCATTTGTTCATGTCCGATGAATATACATTGATTCACATTTAAATTTACAATATCAAATCCAGACTAATCAAAAAAGAAAAGTAGACTAAGTGAGGACGAGTTAGAAAAACGGGTTCATTTCTCCTATGTTTATGTTTACACGTTTTGTTCAGACTGCTTTACACCCCAATCCAGTGGGTGGCGGTAATGCCCCCATTAGACCCCTTTCACTGACGTCACCCGAAACCGGAAGTAAACAAACCCTGCGCCATATTGGAAGACCAACAAACTCGTGATTAGGGGGAAATAACGGCAGCGTGCGGTATGTGAACCTACGAGGCACTTGGTTCATCAAAAACCTACAATGGTAAACTTTTGTGCTGTGTTAGGGTGTTCCAACTAGGGTGACCACCTGCTCATAAGCCCAAGGGGGGACAAGGGGTATGTTTTTGAGGGACAATGTGGGACGCTGCCCCCACTGCGCCACGCCGGCCGCTGGAAGACTCACAGATAGTGGTTTACCCATTTCTAGCACATACTACCTTACATGGTATATCAGTAATACCCTATTCTGCTGTTATTGGTGATGTATGGTCATGAACAGGCCACCAAATGTGTTTTTTTTTTAAATAAACATTCATAATATTTTGACCATTCAATGACTTGACAGACACACTTCCACTTATGATTTACTGAAGCTAATCAATTTTATTTATTTTCCATTACAATTTATTCACTTTAAATCAATCATAATATAATATTGAGTCTGAGGCTTTGCAGTGCATCAGTACAGCAGGAATAGTGACAAGTCTCCATTTAGTTTTCAGTGGATTAACAGGAATTGTAGTGGCTCAGCACCACAGAAACAGTAGAAAAAGTCTCTTAACTCACAACCGCAGTCACTTTGTCAGCTAGAGAGTCGTTTTTAGGTCGGAGGAAAGCATCCATAGATTTAGACGTTTCTTTCTGTTGCACACGTTTCTTGTGCGTCTCCGCGAGCCTGTGTCGTTTCACATCGTATTCCCCGCCATGGAACTAAGATCCATGCATGCATGTCCGATTGAGAAAGATGTTTTGCAAAGGTCACAAAAAGCCCTCTCGGTATCCCCCTCAACCCCTTTCAGCCACAAATATTCATTTCCCCACTCTTTCCTGTACATACACCTTCTCTTTTTAACTGGAGGTGGCGGTGCCTCACCTGCCATCTCCCCGGTACCTTTCTCCATTTTTTAATATGAAAGCAATGCATGCGTTGCACCTGCGTCCCTCGTCACTGTCTGTGCACGTGAGTGCGGTGTCATGGCAACAACAAAAAGTTGACAACAACCAGTCAGTTGTGAGGGGTGTGTGTGGTTTTGTTCTACAGTCTATAGTGGCGACGGTGGTGTGCTGAAATGTCAAGTAATATTCGTTTGGCTGCCTGGGTGGCCTGGGGAGAGCGACATCCCCATCAGCAAGCATCGATTATGCGGGACACGTTCTGAATTTGCGGGACGCATAAATTCGGCTTCAAATGCTGTACGCGCACGCGCTATGCGGGACAGGTGGTCACCCTAGTTCCAACAAAGCTGATGGGAAAGGTGAAAAGAAGTCTTTCTACAGAATACCAGCTGTGATTGAGACACAAGCAAACCAAGGAGCTTTCTGCCAGGAGACAGAGAGAGGATTTAGCTGCTTTATGCAGAGCGGATCTGAATACTTCAAGTCTATTTTGTTACTGGTAAGTCACTAGGCTAGAGTGTTGTAGAACATTTTTTTAAATGTCTAAATTAGAAGATTTGAAGTGTGCTCGTGTATTTGGGGGGTACGGGAGTAGGGGGCCAGATGAAGTCCACCTTTGGGGAAAAAAGACACCCCCCCCCCCTCCACAATGCTGGCTACGGGCCTGAAATTGCCACTGTTTGTCTTATCCTGCTTACACATAGATATGAGTAAATGATACAAGTATAAGTGATAATGATAAGTAAATGATAAAAAAAGAACAAAAACCAGTTTACTTTCTTAACTCAGCAATGGATTTGACCTTCTATCTTTGAAAGTTTTTTTGCAAATAACTTAACATTTCTAAGATGATCATAAATTAATTCTAAGATTGAAAGTGTTACAAAACCTGCATCTTATACCTAACTGGTGGGAATGGTGGTGTTACAACTTATCCTGGTGTTACTTTCATACCCGGTGTCTCTCATCTCTGTTGTATTGACTTTCATTTCAAGGCATGATATAAAAAAAGGGCCAGTACGTATACGTAGCGATATGTCGTTGGACGTCCCACGCTGTCCCATAATGCAGTGCGATTACCACTGCTGTTTACTGGATGACGTCATTTTCGTTATATACCTGGGTGCACGTGAAACTCCCACACCACTCGGTTGGATCGCGACTCTCTTGTGGATCGGCCTGCTGTTACGCTTGGACCATTGAAACAACATTGAGAAAAACACTGGACCACGCTACATTTTCATTCATCCCTGGACATCTGGTACGTACCATTATTCAGTCACTATTAATAAAGGGAATTTCGAATACAATTTCAAGCAGTTTAAGAAGTTATGATGAACTTCAGTCATATCACGCGTTGGAGAAATTTCCCTCAACTAGTATCCATTTGAAACAACAACAATGCAGATGCATTATTCAATCGAAAAACGAGTCGAAGTAGTTGTCTTGTTGGAGTGAAAACTTAGCGTTGGTGTGAAAACTTAGCGTTTAAATCGAGCATGTAGGCCTAGGTCGCATGTCGTTTTGAGCTGACCTGTTCTTTTGTGTAGCCTCATTATTGTCTCATTATTGTCTTCATGCTACATTTTATTCTATCAGGTGTCTACCTTAGCCCTTTGTGGAGGAACCGACGTAGGGGTCACAGTGAGGCGGATGCTGCGTAGCCTCCTGGTCAACAGCTTGGCCAGCCAATTTAACTGGGCTGGAAAGGGGGAAAAAACTGCGTTTAAGGACACCAAGATCCATGATGTCCTGTTTGGTAGGTTATGCATGTGCACAAAGCTGTAAAAGAGGGTAAAATAGTAAGCTGTCACAAGTACTTGCACACTACTTCTAAACGTTCTTTGATAACTCCTTCACTAACTGTAACATTACGATTATAACGACAACGACAAACATATTGTGAAAGATGCAAAGGATTAAAAAGGATTAAGAAACTCACCAGGCACCTTACTCAGAAAAACAGGTGTGCAGGCAAGTCCAGGGAGGCTGACTGAGTGACGAACGGTCCGGTAGCGGCATTTCTATTTCCACTTTGTGTCAATGGGGAAATTAAAATGTTTGTTTTTTTTAATCCCGTTTAAATTGTCACAAGATTCACATCTATGGTTTCTGATTTTTACATATATTTTCTGTACTAGTACCATTACTTGCCACCTACCACTAGAGTGTGACGTGCATAGTCTTAACAACTCAAACTTTAACAATTATCACCATGCAAAGTCTCAATGTTGTTTTGTTCTTTTTCTTTCAGATGCTCTACAAAAGCAGCTGCCAGGGAGCACACACGCTACTTTTAGTGACGCAATCAAGAAGTGGCTTAAGTATGTGCCAGAGAGAGAGGGAGGGATGAGGAGACGTGAGGTAGGGTGGCATTTAGAAACCCATAGCCTACTGCTGACTTTCTTTATCAATGCTGCATCAAATTAATTTTGGTTATGTTTTTCTGTTTCCATGTACAGGTGTCTGCGCCGCAGGAGGAATAGGCCACAATTATAAATTATAAATAAATCATAAAATGTTTCTAAGAACTTGTTCAAGTGTGTTCTGTTCCTTATAAATGTTAAAAATTATGCCTCATTAGATAGCTTGACAAACATTAGGAGAGGTGCATTGTTGCATGCATTTTTATATCCTGTTGTACATAAAACAGGACGTAGCCTACGCACATTGATATAAATTAAGTTTCACTTTCATGGTTGAAGTATGCATGTGTGTGTTCATCCTAGGCAAGAGCCCCGATGCTTTATTGTTAGCTAGTTTAATTTAGCCTGTTTTGCTTAATTTGTAGCCTTCCTGTTGTACATAAAACAGGAAGTAAAGTTGGATGAATCATCGCCGAAAATTAAACTATAAATCGACCGAAATCCGTAGTTGAATAAAGGGTGAAAGGGGGTCTATTCTCTGTCGGCCACCATCCACTTTTCAACGTCGTTTCAACGCAAACTCGTATGAGCAAAGCGGTGTTGAATCAACGCCGGTGATCCACGATGATTCGACGACGTATGGTCGAAGAACATGCCGATGATTCCCCGTCGAATCAACGCCCTTTTGCTATCTGGGTGGCTAACTGCAGGAAGCGGTTAGCTGCACAGCTAATGTAGCCATTGCAAGGCTAACGTGGCACCAATTTTAAAACATGGCAAAACATAAGCTCATAAGTTACAGTCAATTTCCAGACTAAACTCAGTTTAACAGAGCATGCTGCATGCTTTTTGGTTTTGTAGCGCAGAGTACCTGGCTAACTGCAGGAAGCGGTTAGCTGCACAGCTAATGTAGCCATTGCAAGACTAACGTGGCACCGATTTTAAAACATGGCAAAACGACTTAACAGTTATACACTTACTTGTTCGGTGTTTGTGGCTGATGCGGCAGGGATGCTTGGTACGGACCCAGGCTTCAGTGACAGTTGATGTGCAAAACCTGCCCTGTACTGTCCCAAGTTGTGGAAACATTCATCAGGAAAATGCTTCCGACAAACATACACCGTCTTAGGTAGACTCGACGGCGTATTATTGGAGTAAATAAAATTAAGCCACTGCGTCTTCAGGGGCTCTCCCGTCGGCAGTAAAAAAAGACTCCTTTCTGTGTTGTCACATCCATGTACAGCGCAACTTCCATGTTTGGTGGCAACTTTTGAGCTGGGCGGGCAATCCATACTGTGGGTGGGAATCCAGAGGGGGGGCGTGGGGATCATCTCCCTTGCTGACGTAGGCAAGGGAAGAGTTTATCAACGCGCCGTTTTGACGCGCCATTCTCAAATGTTGGGCATAGTTTGGTTTACACATTATGAAATTTCTAGCCACTGGGGTGACTTAAGAAGGTCAGAGGAACTCATTTTAACGTTAAAAAACCTCAGAAAGTGAAAATTTCATGCCATGGGACCTTTAAGTTGTTGTATTTTTTCGTTATTATTTGTTTAGTTATTATTTATCGAATTGATATAATTTGCTTGTTAACTTAGTTGCTAAATTTTCACTAATTAGTCATTTTTTTGTTATTTCTTTACTTATTACTTTCGTTAATTTACTTAATATTAGTTATTATCTATTTGTGTTATCATTTAGTTGTTATGGTTATTAGTTGTTGTTTTACTCTTTTGTTTCGTCACCTTTAGTTATTATAATTAATCCGTTGTAATACTAGGAAACATGGGGAAGAACTCTTATAGACCTTATTGGTCTCCACCTTCCCCAGCACAATCCAAATGTATTATGTTTAGATGTCTTTATGTATTGTTTTTAATTGTGTGAAAAAAAAGAAAAAAAACTGAATCTCTAGAGGAGGTGGATCATGCAGCAAGACAACAACCATAAGCACACAAGTCATTCTACCAAAGAATGGTTAAAGAAGAATAAAGTTAATGTTTTGGAATGGCCAAGTCAAAGTCCTGACCTTAATCCAATCGAAATGCTGTGGAAGGACTTGAAGCGGGCAGCTGATGCGAGAAAACCCACCAACATCTCAGAGGTGAAGCTGTTCTGTACGGAGGAATGGGCTAAAATTCCTGTTGTTTCAGATATTCAGACCGATTACTAGGACTGTGAGTTACATTCTCTGAAGTTCCAGCACTGCAAATGATTTGAGTGGTAGATGACTTCTAGATGGTGTTACTACCATTACGACACATCATCAGTTGGGTACGTCCACATCACTGGGTGTTTTGGCCTTTGATCACAACATACCCTCAGCTGAGGCAAGCAACCTCTACCAGCTTGAACAGTTCTGAAAAAAGGAATGGGGGAATGACTGTGTAACCTCGGTGAATATGATAAACTAATAGAAGCTTAGATCAATACTAAATCAAGTGCAGCAGTAACAGCCAATCGGGTAACTACAGCGCCATTGCTGGAGGGAGGGAGAATAATTAGAGCAAGAGCAGAACGCTAGAGGCGGCAGAGGGAAAAGTTGAAAACGAGAGGAAAAGAAAAAGTAAATAGAAGTAAAAGAAGTGTATTTTGAGGTTTTATATCTTATTTTTCTTTCATTCTTGGGAAAAAATTGTATTCACCTGCTGTCCACGTTGCTGGATCCTGTTTTATTTGAGTTTTGAACGAGGATTTGGCCAGGTTTTTTAGTTGGGATCACTGGTGTGTGAAAACACCTGGAGCTGTGGAAAGAAGATGGCGAGCCACCCGTAGGAGAGACACTGGGAGGATCACCTATTCTGCAAAACTCACCTGCACACTGTGGACAAAGACACTGACTACGTTTACATGCACGTCCAAATCGAGCAAAGGGTCCCAGCAGGGGTGCCAGAGAAATCCAATCCTACATGCACAAGTGAAATCGGGCTATTGTGCAAGGTGCATTGTGCACCCGAGCCACACGTGGCGCTACACGCCCCATCGTGTTGGTACACTTCCGGTTGTCGTCATGAAGAAGAGCTATAGTGTTGCCAGATACTGCTGACGTTTTCCAGCCCAAAACATGTTCAAATCCGCTAAAATGCACTTAAAACCCCCAATCTGGCAACACTAGCAGTTCCGTGTTCAAGCTGTTAGGCTTGCTCTAACAGACTATGGCTACAAACTGTCCGGCGCAGACCACTGTTTTGTAAGACAACTTATTTTGCACAATAATATTTTTCTAAAGTCCATTTTTTGCTTACAAAAAAAATTTTTTTTTGCTTACAATTTAACTTATGTATTAATAAACACACAAAGTTCAATTGTTTTGTTTTTATTGACATTCTTCAGATGTTGGACATATATACACACACACAAATACAATGACTTATGTACACAATTCACAGCTATGCAACAGCTGTACAGATGTATTTGGTGATACAGTAAGTGAGCTAAATTTTAACAGTGCAAACAATGCCACAAAAAGAAAAGATTCATGCCGTTGTCATGATTCGTTGTCATGCCGACCGAGGCTGTTGTGTTTCCCGCTTGTGGTCTCGTCACTCGTCACTTCCGGAAGTAGCTCGACAACTAGCTCGATAGGGTATACATGCACAAAGTAGCTCGGCAGAAATCGCATAAACTAGGTCGTGTAGCTCGATTCCGAGAAATCAAGTTCGGTTCAATTTCAGCCGAATTAAGGTGTATACATGGCATTTTGAACTTCGATTTCAGTCGAGCAACGGCAGAAATTCGATTCTCTCTATGTGCATGTAAACGTAGTGACTGATTCTAACATTTGGATCATGGTAGGACAAAACTATCAGGTTTTTGCAGCAATACACAGTGAATTTCATTTGGACTGATAAAAGACTTAACTAAAGGACTGGTGATACACCAAACTGTGGAAATTTGAGTTATTGCTTATATACATTCATCTGTGAGATCTGAGATTTGAGTTGTATTTTTGATATTTTATTGAACTGTGTTTCTTTCTTTTTTTTTCTGGGACATTTTTTCTGAGACAGTGTTGCATCAATGGAGGAGAAGCTGATTGTAGAAGTGTCAAAGAATCCCTACAACTGCGACATTTTCCCACAACAGCCAACATCCTATAGCCGGGATTATAGATCTGCTGTGACTGCTCCAGACAGGAAATAAATTCAGCTATAGGTATAATCATAGTTATAGTTATACGTATAGGTATAGCTATAGTAATAGTTATAGTTAACGGTGTGGGATTAGGTCATAAAACAGCACTCAATATTTCCTACCATAAGCACCTAAATAAAATTATTAAAATTATAAAATAATATTTTTATTAATCTGACACTTGTGTACCATCCTGTTGTAGCTTTCGTCATCTTTTTCAAGAGAATTAATATCAAGAATGCATGACATTGCAAAGAATATTATAGAGTCAGTGTGGACACAAAAGAAGGCAGTGGCGCATATGACGTCACACATGCAGCACCACTGACCTACAAATTGATGCAATCTAATGGCGGACAAGCTTTTAGTGATTTTTGGAACAGAATTCAGATGCAAAAATTTCTTTTGAACAAATTTCTTATTTATCAGTGAACTTTACAACCTATTTGAGCATATCACACACAGGAAAATCTGAGATTTTATGATGTCATTTTGGAAAGACTAGCACTGTAAAGATCAATAATATTTAAATAAAATCCTTTTACTTGTACATAGTGAATGAGGAGGGTCTTCAACGCCGAAAGAAATTACCAAAAGCCTGATACTTAGTCTACAGTACCATGAAGATGGTTACTGTAAAGTCTACCATATAAAGTCTCTTTTAGTTACAAATAAAAAAACAATCATATTATACCATATCATATCAGTTTCAATAACTGGAATAAAGCAGTGACTGCTACTGCTGTGAAAGGGCAGCTGATAATTAGGGAAAGACCTCGTGACGACTTGGAGGCCTGAAGGATTCAGGTGAAGTTCCATTAAAATACAAGTTTGCATCACAAAAAGCAGGGACTAATAAGTGATTGAATTACGGTTAATCATGATTGAACCAGGTACCTCCAGATCTTTATTAACATATTTAACTAACATGTTCCTAACTTCACTCTTTTAGCCAAAGAACACAAGAGTTTTACTTTATGAATAAAAAAAAAAGTGATCTGTTTCACACTCACCTCATATGGAATTTGCTATAATAAACCCGACCTGAGCTACATTTGAGACAATGTTATATTCGCTACATTAGTATAGAACCTTGAACAAAGTTTTGGGGAGGTTCTACCTGAGATTTGAACTTTGATTACTGGATTCAGAGTCCAGAGTGCTAATCAGCACACTACGGAACCAAGATGCCACCTGAGCTCCAACCTCCTCACAACCATTATGGCACTCAATCTTACAGCCAGCTTATAATATATACACCATACAGTGTATTGTGTATATTGTATTTTAAGAAATAATAAAATTGAATTACACAAATAAAATGTGCAAAGGTTATTTCATAAAACATTTATAGTTATTTCACAGTCGCATACACAATATATAAATTAGTGTACATATAAATGACTAGACTTGGACATATTAGTTTATCCTGTTAACTATACATCTGTTTCGAAAATATTCCTATTGATTTAAATTTAATAAATGAAAGATAGCAATCATTAGGACTGTTTAGAAGTGGAGAAATGGTCAGGTATGTCACCACCATCATTAAATCCTCAGTTTCATCATTTAAAATATGTGTTTTTCTCATGAAAGCAGACATTGTTTATAAAAACACCCGATTCCATTTAGCTTATGAATTAAATATTAATCAGTAAAAAGCAAACATACATGTTACTGTTTGTGGTGACAAAAGGAGCTGTCTGTGTGCATTTATAACAGTAGAATAGGTTGAAATGTTAAATAGCGTTGTTAAGTTACTGTGTGCGTTTTCTGATCAGGCTTAGAGCTAACAGTGTAATGCTGCTGAAAGTAGAAGTGGTAGAAGAGGCATCCATATCATGGAAAGTGAGCTGGCAATCGCTGGTGGCATGGAATTACCTGCAAAATATAAACATATACATGAAATTAAATGTACACAAATACATATTTAAACCTAAAAATATACAAGAAATTTGAGTTTGGATTATTTACAATTAATAAGCACTAATTAATAAATAACAGTAATATCTTTGCATGTTGATACTGACTAATAACATGGGTGACATTGATGGAGTTTGGCTCAACAGGAAAGGTCAAGCTGCTAACTCCTTTGGCAAGGACGTCTTTCACTTTGGTGTCAGTCACGTTAGCACCAGAAAGGAAAGACATGAGGCTGTGTGTCACAATAGAACCATTCCTGAAATTGCACAAACAAAGAGATACAGGTTAAAATTCAACCATTAATCAACAAAGAAATAAACATTCAGAGCCATATCTGCCTTCTTACGGTACCTGAACTGGAAGATTTGCATGAGATGGAAGTTTTTGAAGGCTTTCTTGTACAATGGTTCAATCTAAGAAGAAGATGAATTAGGTGATCAAAAACCAACAGATAAAATGGCTTGTTATTTAGCCATAGATAAAGTTAGCAATAACAACTAATATGCGATGAGACTTACAAATGCTCTAAATCATATTCAAATTGTGCCTAATGTTATGTCAATTGAACTGGATTTCACTGAAATTGAACATGAAAATTTGAACAAAAGGGCAAAAGTCACACATGTCCTGCACACACACTGAACAGAAATGCATGATTAGAACCAGACGTGTTCTTCGGGTTGTCTTATATGGCAATAGAAGTTTTCATGTGGTAAAATCTCTCATGTTTAGAAGAATTAAATAAATTGTAAATGGTGGCATTATCTGGAAAACATACCTCACGAGTGACTTTTTCAGCTTTGTCTTTAAATTGTTTAGAATTTGGGTTAGCCAGTGCTGGAACAAAGGTTTCCTTGATGCGGAAGATCAATGTGAAAACTTCAGTTACTGGTTCATTTGTTGTAGTTGTGCCAGCTGTGTTCGGGGGCGAAGTCTTGCCCACGGTAAGGTTGATCTCATCTGTGATTGCGGGTGACGTCACGTCCATTGTGGGGTCGATCTCAGCTGTGCTTGCGGGTGAAGTCGGGTCCACTGCAGAGCCCACCTGAGCTGCACTTAGGGCTGAAGTCATGACCATTGAAGATGATTAGAATAGTGGACCATAACAAAGTTGAAATCAAAATTAGAAACTGATGCTGATTAAGCAGAAACAAGGCAATGTGTTTCATAAAGCTCAGCCGAATCACAGATCTGTTTAATCTATGACTATCATCTCTGAGGTAAACTGCAGAGTCAGGGGCAGCTCATATCAAAGGACTAGCAGGATTAAACACAAACACACACACACTCCAAAGGTAAAAGAAAAATAAATATAAGGTTCCATATTTTAAGCATTCACATCACCTTATCTGTGATTAACAAACATTTTAAAGAGGATTCTTTGTGATTTTTTTTTTAGACCGAGTGTAACAGCACCACTGGCAGAATGATGTGAAGCGAGGCTGTGGGTGAACTGGAACTTGCCCAGTGCTGGAGGCAGGGATACGCTCTACTGGAGGTTCATACAGCCAATCAGTGCCAGTGTATAGCATGACTACACAGTGTGACACACCCACTGAGTTTTGAGCCCCATTGGGTTAATATATTCTAGTCCATGTTGGTGACGTTTCCGTAACACGTCGCCAGGAGGCGCAGTACAGATTCACTGACAGGTGGAATGAATGTGAATGAAGTGGATTATTTACTCTATCATTCTTCCACGAAAATAATTTTGGAGGAGAAACGGAAAGTTGATGGACTGAGCACATCTATATCAAAGTACAAATTACACAAAAGGACAAGTGAAAAAACTTTATGTTCAGTGTTTTGTTTTTTGCTTGAATAAAACGGTTAGAACTTTTCTGTGTACTGTGTTTGTTATTCAGATGAAACACAGTTCAGATTCAAATGCCCAAAGTTATATATAAACTTTTAAATTATATATTAATTATAGATATTATTCCCTGCCCCAGGTGGCACGGTGGTGTAGTGGTTAGCGCTGTCGCCTCACAGCAAGAAGGTCCGGGTTCAAGCCCCGTGGCCGGCGAGGGCCTTTCTGTGCGGAGTTTGCATGTTCTCCCCGTGTCCGCGTGGGTTTCCTCCGGGTGCTCCGGTTTCCCCCACAGTCCAAAGACATGCAGGTTAGGTTAACTGGTGACTCTAAATTGACTGTAGGTATGGATACGAGTGTGAATGGTTGTCTGTGTCTATGTGTCAGCCCTGTGATGACCTGGCGACTTGTCCAGGGTGTACCCCGCCTTTCGCCTGTAGTCAGCTGGGACAGGCTCCAGCTTGCCTGCGACCCTGTAGAAGGATAAAGCGGCTAGAGATAATGAGATGAGGTTCCCTGCCCCCCACCCCCACCCCTTTAAATGCTGGAAGTAAACATTGATAATAATAAGAAAGCAGTGTGTATTTTCCATGGAACATTTGGAATATTTCTCCCCTATACTACTCTTCTCTGTTTGACCAACTGCAACATTTCCTGAGTATAGATCATCAGATGTGATCTGCAAATGACAAGAACCATCTCAAATAAAGACTTGATGGATGACATCAAAACAGAGTTTCAACCCAACCCTTGTGATGTAATGATATTCAAATCCACATCCTACCACCATCATGCTGTTTATACAATGAAGCCTTCTGAAGTAATCTGTCTCACTAACATTCTGAAAGGAACACTTCGTCTGTTTCTATACTCATCACATCTCATCATCTCTAGCTGCTTTATCCTGTTCTACAGGGTCGCAGGAAAGCTGGAGCCTATCCCAGCTGACTATGGGCGAAAGGCAGGGTACACCCTGGACAAGTCACCAGGTCATCACAGGGCTGACACATGGACACAGAGAACCATTCACACCTACGGTCAATTTAGAGTCACCAGTTAACCTAACCTGCATGTCTTTGGACTGTGGGGGAAACCGGAGCACCCAGAGGAAACCCACACAGACATGGGGGGGAACATGCAAACTCCGCACAGAAAGGCCCTCGCCGGCCACGGGGCTCGAACCCAGACCATCTTGCTGTGAGGCGACAGCGCTAACCACTACACCACCGTGCCGCCACAACACGAGATATCAGGATAAATCATGAGATCGCTCACTATTCATCACAGAATTCATAGATTAATGAAGATAAATCTTAGAAACAAGAGCAGATTGTACAAATTTGACAATTTTGTGGTTTACTGCCAATGTTATTGTCTCACAAATGTCATAGTTCTCTAGGAACTTTAGTATAATATGTAAACTGCCAACACTTAATTTTATAACAATCACCTAAAAATTAATCTACAATGTTATTTCTAGCAAATATATTTGAGCAGGATAATAGAAGTGACTACAGAAACTGAGATGGAGTTCAGTGAACACTTACCAATCAGACACAAAACAGCCAGTATAATCTTCCTGTCCATGGTGTTGTTTATAACCTAAAAGTTAATTATATATTAGATTATATATCAGCTATGCAAGCAAAATGTTTCTGTGGCTGTATATATCTTCATGGATTTTATATGTGTGTGTGTGTGTGTGTGTGTGTGTGTGTGTGTGTGTGTGTTTTAATCCTTCAAAAGAACTTGGTAACTTTTTAAAAAGTTCAAAATAAATAAAGTTACAGCAGCAGCAACAACAATAATTTTAAATTACAGACATTTAATTATAATTAGATACTAGCATTAATTAATTAATTATATTCTTTGTATATTTAAAGCAATTTTCTTGACATCATAGAATATAATCAATCATGTACAGTGCAAGTGAAGATATCATTTTTAAGCTAATATTTCAGTGAATATTAAATATCTTCATATTTAAATTGTCTATAAGAGCCTGATACATTTTATATCATCTTAAAGTCTGGTGATTCTCAGGAGAAAGTAAAGTAATAACTCACCTGAGTCCACAGGTAGCAGAGATGGAGTGTTCTCAGTCTAGTGGCAAAGTCTAAAATATCGAGCAGGTAAATGGGATATTTATTCAACAGGAGTAACAACATATTTACTCTCATGATGTGAAACCCATTATGTCAAAAGGGCGTGGCAGCCAATCACAGCTTGGCTGACAACCTGAAAAATAACATTACCAAATGACAGTTCCTGCATTTTTCATTTGTTTGTTTATTTATTTATAGAAGGATAAAGAAAGGTTAAAAATAAAATTTAGAATGTGATTCTAAATTAGATAATGTTAATGCTCTCAGAGGATTTTCTGTTGGAAGCCATGGCCTAATGATTAGAGAAGCAGCTTGGGGACCAAAAGGTCACAGGTCTGAGTCCCTGGACCAGCAGGAATCACTGAAGTGCCCTTGAGTAAAACACCTGACCCCCCCAACTGCTCCCCAGGCTGCTTTGGGTCTGTTGTACGTCACTCTGGATCAGAGCGTCTGCAAAATGCCTGTAATGCTGTTCATACTGTACGCTGAGACCACACCCTTGTGTCACCATTCTCTGTACAACATTTAAAAAAGACAAAATCTGATCTTTTTAAAATGAATACTGTAATGAAGACATTAATTTTCACTCACAAATTACAATCTTGTTTATATGTACAGTAAATATAATGTTTAACTAGTAAAACTAAACGCATTCCTCAGATCATTCCAATTCAGTTGCACTGGATGTGAAAAAAAATACCAGTAAAATAATGAATTTTAGTTGAAGTCCCACCAAAACTTTTTAATCTCAGCAACACTTTTCTATCCCTCTTCAAACCATCAGATGAAGTTATCGTGCCAGGACAGAAAAGAAGCAAAGAACTCAGTTGATCAGTTTGGGCTGGAGCAGGTTTTTAGTTTAGTTTAGTTTAGTTTAGTTTAGTTTAGTTTAGTTTAGTTTAGTTTCACAGAGTTCGTCATAAATCTGATTGACAGGCGAAAATTACAGGACGGATAGACCCAACTGACAATTTTCCCTTGCACAAATACAAAAACATAAAAATATATATTGCTAATAAACTATAAAAATATATAAACAAATTATGTATAAAAAAGAAAACAGTTTCTTATGTCCTATTATTAATAAAATAGATAACTGACTATGGTGGCCGGTACGTAGGTAACTTTTCAAAATATAAAATATGAAGTCGACTCTTAAATATATTTAGACTGGTTATGTTCTTAATATTTGAAGAAAGGTTGTTCTAGAGTTTAACAGTTCTTGGGAAATAGGATTCCTGAAAATAGTTCTGTTCATGACTGGAAAGAGGACGGTAGTTAGCAACATCAAAGTTCCGGGTGGAATAGCAAGATGTAGCAGAAATTAGTAAGCTGGAAAAATTAGCAGTAGTAATGCCAGACCGAATCTTATAAAACAGTATCAAGTTACTAATCTCACGCCTATGTTCCAACGGTAAATGTTTCAGAGATTTAAGTCTTGGTTTGTTTCAGATATTCAGACTGATTACTAGGACTGTGAGTTACATTCTCTGGAGTTCCTGCACTGCAACTGATTTGAGTGGCAGATGACTTCTAGATGGTGTTACTACCATTACGACACATCATCAGTTGGGTACGTCCACATCACTGGGTGTTTTGGCCTTTGATCACAACATACCCTCAGCTGAGGCAAGCAACCTCTCCCAGCTTGAACAGTTCTGCAAAAAGGAATGGGGGAATGACTGGTTGCAGTAATTGGTGCAAATGGTACCTCTACCAAGAACTGACTCTGGGGTGTAAATGAGGAAATTTCAGTCTTTTCAATTAAATGCTCTTGGTTTGTTTTTGTTTTTTGTTTTTTTAATTAAAATGAATTATCTGTATTAATTTGAGATGATGTTTGGCTCAGGGAGAACAAATCCCATTTAGATCCAAGAAGTTTACAGAACCACACAATAAATTGTAAACATGTTGAAAGGGCCTGTGTTCATTTATTATCTATTGTATATACACGACTGACATCAGAGATTAGGATGGGGCTAAAATAAGATACTTATGTAAAAATTTAAATTCTCCATATTAAACTAATCTGGTCCAAATCTTCCCACAGTTATGTTGTCCTTTAAAGTGTGAGTCTAATGAAAATGAAAACCCCTGGAAATTATACCTCATAAAACTAGACATGTTAAATAGTTTGCTGTCTAAATTGTATTTTAATATGAGACCGGGAACATGTTCTATTTAGCAGTAAAATTTGGTTCTTTGAGTCTGCCATTACATGAATGCGTTCCAGGTGAGTTATTGTTAATGCAAAGGAAATTATGTCATATACACAACACTTTTAAGTTCAAGGCATTTCTTGCTTTGTCCACTTTGCAAAGTGTAGCACGTTTTTAACTATTACTTTTTTTTAATTCCAAAACAAAATTAAACCCAAAGCATGCCTCCTAAGAGGTGTGTCATTTAAGGCTGTTCAAGTGTAGCCAATAAAAAAGCAGAATTCTGATCCATTGTCGCCCAAAGTCAGCAGGACACTTACAGAATGAATTGATTTGTACAGACAGGACGGTTTGGTGTCTGTTCCATACATTTTGAAAAAGTTAAATTTGTGAGGCAAATTCACATAGAAGGATTTGAGCGATGTCTGGTACATGAAGCAGTTCCTGCAATCTGGAAACAAAAGTCAGAAGTGCGATCCCAAAGAGCTCACCACACAGTCAGTGTCAAGCTTGTGTGGGGATCTGTGTGTGGCTACCTGCACTGATAATGCAGGGCTTTGATTTGTGTGGCTGCTTGTTTTGTCACATGACCAACTAGGAAGTTATAAAGTTTGGCTTCCTCCTGCCATTTGCCATTGTGTCTGGGTTCCCCTGTTATGCAGGGTGAGTGCTTTGTGTTCCACTTCATGGAGGACACAGAGGTGACTGCCTGATTTTAAAGACTTGACCACCTATTGAGTAGATGGGCTACAGACATTGTCATAAATATAAAACATGTTACCAAATCAATGTCTGTAGCCCATCTACTCAATAGGTGGTCAAGTCTTTAAAATCAGGCAGTCACCTCTGTGTCCTCCATGAAGTGGAACACAAAGCACTCACCCTGCATAACAGGGGAACCCAGACACAATGGCAAATGGCAGGAGGAAGCCAAACTTTATAACTTCCTAGTTGGTCATGTGACAAAACAAGCAGCCACACAAATCAAAGCCCTGAATTATCAGTGCAGGTAGCCACACACAGATCCCCACACTTGGGTTAGACACTTTCGGCGCTGGAGCCAGCAGAAGTGGGTGATGCATTGTGCCATATGCATTGTGTGCAGCGAGCACGCAGCAGCCAGGAATTTGTTTTGGTTAAACTCCAAAGCTAAGTTGCTCATAAAATTACAACCTTTTCTGGTTTTAACAGTACCAATTAGGACCATATAGACCCTTTTTATTTCGTGCTACATTAAGTAGAGGCGTGTGTGTGTGTGTGTGTGTGTGTGTGCGTGTGGGTGGATGAGTGGGGGTGGGATTTTCCCAAACCTGAACTTGATCCAATAAAACATCTGACCTATCAGGTAATTGATTACATGTAACGTTGTCTGAGCACGTACTATTTTTCCCGAACATATTTGTACATCCTTGTTGCATCAATGGAGAAGAAGCTGATTGTAGAAGTGTCAAAGAATCCCTACAACTGCTATATTTTCCCACAAAAACCAACAACCTATAGTCGGGATTATAGTTGTACTGTGACTGCTCCAGACTGGAACTAAATTCAGGTATAGGTACAATCATAGTTATAGTTATATGTATAGTTATAGTTAAGTGTTGTGGGATTGGGTCATAAAATAGCACTCGATATTCCCTATTATAAGCACCTAAAATAAAATTATTAAAATTATAAAATAATATAATTGTTATGACACTTGTGTACCATCCCATTGTAGGTTTCGTCATCTTTTTCAAAAGAATTAGTATAAAGGACGCACGCCATTGCAGAGAATATTATAGAGTTAGTGTGGACACAAAAGAAGGCAGTGGCGCATATGACGTCACACATGCAGCACCACTGACCTACAAATTGATCCAATCTAATGGCGGACAAGCTTTTAGTGATTTTTGGAAGAGAATTCAGATGCAAAAATTTCTTTTTCGAACAATTTTTTTTATTTAACAGTGAACTTTACAACCTATTTGAGCATATCCCACACAGGAAAATCTGGGATTTTATGATGTCATTTTGGAAAGACTAGCACTGTAAAGATCAATAATATTTAAATAAAATCCTTTTACTTGTAGTGAATGAGGAGGGTCTTCAATGCCGAAAGAAATTACCAAAACGCTGATATTTAGTCTACAGTGCTATGAAGATGGTTACTATAAAGTCTACCATATAAAGGTTTTTTTAGTTACAAATGAAAAACAATGATCATATCATATCATATATCAATTTCTATATCTGGAACAAAGCAGTGACTGCTACTGCTGTGAAAGGGCAGCTGACAATTAGGGAAAGACCTCGTGACGAACTGGAGGCCTGAAGGATTCAGGTGAAGTTCCATTAAAATAAAAGTTTGCATCACAAAAAGCAGGGACTAATAAGTGATTGAATTATGGTTAGCCATGATTGAACCAGGTACCTCCAGATCTTTATTAACATGTTTATCTAACATGCTCCCAACTTCACTCTTTTAGCCAAAGAATACAAGAGTTTTACTTGATGAATAAAAAACAACGCAGATCTGTTTCATTCACCTCAGTTGGAATTTGCTACAATAAACCCTACATGAGCTACATTTGAGGCAATGTTATATTTGCTGCAATAGTATAGAACCTTGAACAAAGTTTGGGGAGGTTCTACCTGAGATTTGAACTTTGATTACTGGATTCAGAGTCCAGATCAGCACACCACGGAACCAAGATGCCACCTGAGCTCCAACCTCCTCACAACCATTATGGCACTCAATCTTACAGCAAGCTTATAATATATACACCATACAGTGTATTGTGTATTGTATTTTATGAAATAATAAAACTGAATTACACAAAATGTGCAAAGGTTATTTCATAAAACATTTATAGTTATTGCACACTCCCATACACAATATATACATTAGTGTACATATAAATGACTAGACTTTGACATCTTAGTTTATCCTGTTAACGATACATCTATTTCAAACTATACATCTGTTTCAAGAATATTCTTATTGATTTAAATTTAATAAATGAAAGCAAGGGCGTAAAAACGGTGTTGATATTGATGGGGACATAATTTGGCCAAGCGCCCCAGTGCGCCATGTTCGTCGCACGAAATGTGGCCTACACTGTACAAATGATTGGTTGTCCATTCCTTTGTGTTATTTTGATTTTTAGCACCAGGAACACTTAGTCTTAGACTTAGGCTAACATCTGCATGTATACGGGCAATACATTATCACACAGAGAAAGTGGACATTGAAGTTGCTGTGAATTTCGCTGTCGTGGATGACTTACCCAAAATACAACAACACAATCAATCAAAATTATGTGCTGCTGCTTCATTTTCACACAACTTTTACTATTTTCACACATTTGAAACATCATGTGCTTCCTTTTGAGTTACTGCAATTTCAGAATCTGGAAGTAATGTAGGTATGGGTGGTAGAAGTGTGAAGAGTTTTGGTAGTTGTGCATTTTGCAAAAATGTTTATTCATTAAGTTGAAAGGGTTAAGTGACAATTGTTTCACATTTTTACATTTTCACATTTTATTGCAGAGGTTATCAGGGGTCACCAAACTACGGCCCGCGGGCCAGATCCGGCCCGCCACCCCCCTTTGACCGGCCCCCCAGCCCCTCTGCCCCCCATCACTTGAACCGGCCCTATGAGGCAATCCCCAAAAGTGGTCATGGCCTATTTTTTTTAAATTGCTTTTTGGCAAATAATAACATGTCTGCATCTTGTATTTTGTTGATTTTATCAATTAAAATTGATATTTAGTTATAAAATGAACTATTCATATTTTCCGAATTTTCGTCATATGCTCGCGATTAAGCAGTGACAGGCAGCGCATGCGCAAAGAACTGTCAGTGTTCAGGACAGCAAAATGGCTAGCGGTAAGCGAAAAGCTGACAGATAGGGTGTTCACACGGCACATATTTGCATCGATGCTGCACCGATG